>NW_013952650.1:160177-162157 GCF_001266775.1 Austrofundulus limnaeus | reverse complement strand
ACACACACACACACACACACACACACACACACACACACACACACACACACACAGCGCTCATAGTCTTCCTGTTTTTTTTACACCGGGCAAAAAATGCATTTAAACCAGCTGAAGTTAAGTTTAGAGCACAGTTTGAAATGTACAGTGAAGGAAAATTGCATCACAACTTTATACTGCGGTCAGAACAAATGTGATCTGCAGCGTCTGTCTGCTGCACGGCGGCAGCTCTAACGTAACAGTGAGAAATGACCGAGAGCTTTTTATTTTAATCCAGCAGGGAGAACAACACAGGTGTTCTTCTGTGCCTCCTGTGAGCAGTTCCAGCATTTTTTTAAAAGAAAAACAACGCGGACACGCTAATTACAGTGCAGTTTCAAACCGAAAGTAAAAACATGGCGCTCGCTGCGCTCCCGTTCGAAGTGAAACTTAAACTCAGCTGTTCTCTCTACCACTCATAGTCCGACACAGAGGACAGAAACAGCTAAATTAGTCAGTTAAAACACATTAAAAGTTCATAACTCACCCTTATTGTTGTTGGCACTCTGTGGAGATTGTGCCGAGGCTGTCACTGTTAACAGTGAACACCAGAGGGCGCAATTAACAGCTTTCTTTGAGGCACCGAAATAAAGCACCGAAATTAGAGTTGTTTTTCGGTTTGAGTACTACCGTTTATGTTCACCCCGGTGCCATACTGGAACCAAGTTTCGGTACCCAACCCTAATTACAGATGACACCAGTGACATATGTTTGTCTCTAAATTCAACATATTTCAGACAATCCGCACACAATTCACTACAGTTGATCGGGGTGGACTGGGGCAAAAAAGTGGCCCGGGAATTAAGTACCTGACTGGCCCGTTCAAGGTCCCGGCTGGCAGATGATGTCTGCAAATGCTGGAGGCCGATGGTGGAGGCAGATGGAGGCGGAAACAACAAACATCATCTCAGGGCACTGTACAAAATCTAAGGATGTAATGTTGAGGAATTAGTAAAGTTATTAAGATAGCAGAGCAGCAGTTAGCTCGGTCAGTGTGTCTTTTGGTCATTGGATTTTCATTTTTGAAACTGGTATTTAAAAAACAATTTTTTAATTTTCTGTTTCAGATAACAAAAAAGAAAATTAGTTTATGGCAGAAATGAAAAAAAGACTTGCTGAAGTGGAGGCAGTAGCTGACGTGTATTCAGTAAGAGACTTATTTGGCCAAAAGCCACATGAAGTATCTCTGCAGCCTTTGGTCACTGAGCAACAGTCATCATACAACTCATTTATGGACATATTTATCTGTTTCAGCCTCTTATTTACAGAAATGAGTGTTTTATTATGCAGAGCAGCCAGGCGAGCGCCCCTTCTGGTGGGGGAATAGATAGTTGTAGATTACAAATAAACAAGCCTTTTTTCCATTCTACCTTGAAGTAATTTTCTTTTTTGCTATCTGAAACAGAAAATGAAACTCAAATCATTTTTAAAATTTTGTTTATCCCTTTTTGACACTAAGAATGAGACACGCTTTGTATTTTAATTTTAATTCTAGTATTTTAAAACAAAAATCAAATATCCACTCTCTTGTTTTTAAAACCCGTTTCGAAAATGAAAATCCAATGACCAAAAGAAACACTGACCTAGCTCACAGGCATTGGCACTCAGAGTTCCATATGGTCATTTTTGACTCATTTTGATTTTAACCCCAAATATTATATTCTAATGTGGTATCATTTTCTTTTTCAGCACATGAACTGTGTGAATTTAAACTATTTTTTTTCATTTGAATATACTGTTATTGTATATTAGACTTTAAATAAATAAATCCAAGTGGGCAAAGTTATTTGTGAAACCCGCAAACATTTATGATTTTTATCTTTTAGAATGCCAAAGTATGATGTAAATATTTCTAAAACTGATGTTGAAACATTTTAAGCAACAGTTTTATAAAATTATCAGCTACTGAGCACACTTTGGACCTAGTCCACACATGATAATGTC
>NW_013952650.1:156631-160167 GCF_001266775.1 Austrofundulus limnaeus | reverse complement strand
ATATTAGACCTTGATTCAATAAAAAAATAAATCATCAAACAATCCAAGTGGGCAAAGTTATTTGTGAAACCCGCAAACATTTATGATTTTTAGCTTTTAGAATGCCTATGTATGATGTAAATTTCTAAAACTGATGTTAAAACATTTTAAGCAACAGTTTTATAAAATTATCAGCTACTGAGCACAGTTTGGACCTAGTCCACACATGATAATGTTTTTATTTTATTTAACAGCTAAATGCATTGTTTTAAAAGTTAGCAAACTAGAAACAAATACAGCCACCTACACGACTACCATCCTCCTCCCGGTGACGTTGTTCTCCAGACGCAGGTTCCAGTGAGGATGAGGATGATGATGCAACAGCAGAAAATAAATGTCAGTTTCTGACACTTGGCTGAACTTGTTTGTAGATGATTTTCTCAATTTTTGTTCTCCTCCGGTCCGGTTCTTCTTCTTCTTCTTCTTCCTCTTCATCTTCATCAAACTTTTTTTCTTCTTCGGTCTTTGTGGTTGGTAAACAGTGAATTGGCACATTATCGCCATCTACTGGTATTGAGCGCAACTACACCTTTTTTTCGGCCCAGTGATGCGTTGGCCCACCAGGAAAAGTCCCGGTACTCCCAATGGCCAGTCCACCTGTAGTTGATTATAATCCACCCCACTACAGGGATGCAGTACAATTTTTAGGTGTTGTAAGCCTATTTCCTCCACAGCATCACCTACAATTATTTAAAAAATGCCCCAAGACATGCTTGGACCTGGAACCATGAAATTTGAAATTTGGTACACACGTGTAACGTCTCTGGACCTAAAAAAAGTCTCTTGGAGTCATGGTCCAGTCCCCACTGGAAGTCGGCCGTTTTGGATCAAAGCTGCTAATTTGTCTCTTTTCTTGCACATGTATCTGAGCTAACTACAGCTAGCTAAAGCTTTGAACATGCAGAATTCACATGCTGCTTGCTTCTCTCAACACTGACTGGAGGCAGGATGGTGTGGGTGTGGCAAAGTGGCAAATGCTGATGATTTGTTGTTTGCACACAGTTAGCTTTAAATCACACATACATGATCCAATCTGTGCCAAATTCTGTGTGCATTATCAGGGAGATGTGCTCAACACATTTGTGTCATAGTTTGATGAGATCACATTAGCCCCACCCACTTTGCACATGGTTGGCTATAAATCACAAATATATGACCTGATCTGTGCACAATTTTTTGTGCATCATAATGGAGACCTGCTCAACATGCTTGTATAGTAGTTTGACAAAAATCACTTTAGCCCACCTTTTCTTGGTTGCTTAGATGCAGTAGTCCACTCAAACTCCACATTTTCAAAACAGTGAACACACAGGACTAAACAGTGACACTGATGGTCAAAGTGACACATTTTGTTTGCAAAAGGCTCTAACTGAGCCAAAACATTTAAAATATGAAACAAAAAGCAAATGCTGCCTTCAAACAACACAACTTGCACCCAAGGGTATGAGCTCTTCCAATCAGTCATTGCATATTGGACACCAAAATACAACACTCAGTGCACCAATGCTTGTCTTTGTTACATCACTCTCATGCCATTTGTTAGCTTTCTACTCATGCTGTGAAATGTTCCTTCTCACAAAGAATTGGATCCAGAATCAGAAATACTTTGAAAATTTTATTGATTCCAAGACATTTTCTTAAACTGTGGCTGAAAAATGAAATACTGTAAATATTACAGACAATACTGTAAATGTAATCCAAAATATTTTTTTCAGATTAAGAAATTAAGAAAATTTAAACAAAATCTATTAGAATATAAGAAATACCATCCATCCATCCATCCATTTTCTTCCGCCTATCCTGAGTCGGGTCGCGGGGGCAGCAGCTTCAGAAGGGAGGCCCAGACCTCCCTCTCCCCAGCCACTTCTTCCAGCTCCTCCGGGGGAACTCCAAGGCGTTCCCAGGCCAGCCGAGAGACATAGTCCCTCCAGCGTGTCCTGGGTCTTAAGAAGAAATAGAAATACCCGTTATTGATAATCAGTCTCTTCTGTCTTGGACCTCCATCCATTCATCCAACCAACCAACCATCCACCCAACACAGATGTTGCACATTTTAAGGCCTGCAGACTGATTACTAAGTGAAGAATTTTGAGAAGGAGTGTCAAACAGGTGCTTCAGTGATGTCATACTGAGGTGGATCGCTTCTAATAGTAAGGAACAGGTGATTTCTGAGAGCTAAAACAATGGAGTTTAGACTACATGAATGACATCTGTGTCAACTGTTTTGCAAAAGAGTAAAGAAAACGTGTCAATCCAATGAAAAATGGGTAACATATTTGCAAGCAGTTACTGTACTTCTGCTCTTCTGAATTAGTGTTGATGAAAACTTAGTGGAACTGTAATAGCAATGTTTTCAAACAGCTCTATCTATCTAGTTCTTGAAGTATTTGGTTAGGATAACTCTCGCCTTATAAAATCCCACTGAATTTTAGCTTAATATTAGTGAAATTAGCTGAATTTTAGCCAATTTTGTGTTTGCTAAATTGCTTAGCTAGGGTGGTCATCTTGAAAGTAGTTGATTCTGAAAGTTAATCAGTTATGAATGTACACTCAGTGATAACTTTTGGAGAGTTTCATAAAAAATCTTTTCAATGGTTCATGAGACATTTTGCATGACTCTGAAACAAACACAGTTGCATACACACAGACAGAAACATTCCTCTTTCAGCAGTAGGTGAATCTCTGAACTGAACTCATGTTGAGTCAGCAAAGTGAAGCATTTGTAATTTCCGTCAGTGTTTCGGTGGACCTTACTTTGTGCAAGTCAGCTGCATCATTTCACACGACCCACACATCTCCACTTACATGTGTAACTTTCTCTCCTTTTTCTTCCTGTCTGCCCACTGACTGCTTCCTAATGGCTGGGCTGAGCAGAGTCATCATCAGATCCATCAGGGTACAGTCATTGCCTGAGGAAACATGGGACAATTATGGCCATAAATAATAATGGGAGAGCACATCTGGCATTATGACTGATGACTTCTCTCACAACTCATTTACATAGCTTTTGTGTGGCCGTCAGCAGCTTTGCTCCAATCTAACACTCAGAAAATGAGCCTTTCAGAGAATGTGGTGTGGTGTGACAGTGGGGGGAGGTTGCGGGGGAGGGGCACACATATGCCTCACTTCGGCACACAAATGAAAAAGACAGGAGAAGAGAAAGAATGAAAAGTCCTTAATGTTCTTTTTATTCTGTAATTATTACCCATTCTTACTGATTGTGTGTAAAGCCAGTATGCTGCACCAAATTACAGCTTGGCAATCACAAGAAAATTTCTAAAATGTCTGAAAATGTTTGCAGCAGCTCTCTATCCCAGAGTCGTGCATCTGTGTTGCATGAATTTTGAGCATGTTCAGAAAATTTACAGAACAAGTGTCAATGTGCACAGGCCATCGGGCCTAAAATTCCTTGAAAAGTATAAACATCCATCCATCCATTTTCTTCCGCCTATCCGGGGTCGGTTCGCGGGGGCAGCAGCTTCAGAAGGGAGGCCCAG
>NW_013952650.1:153910-155216 GCF_001266775.1 Austrofundulus limnaeus | reverse complement strand
AGTGACCTCGTCCCCAGAGATTGGAGAGCCCAACCCAAAGTCCCCAGGCTCAGCTTCCTCAACAGAAGGCATGTTGGTGGGATTGGGGAGGTCTTCAAAGTATTCCGCCCACCGGCACACAACGTCATGAGTTGAGGTCAGCAGTACACCATCCCCATCATAAACAGTGTTGGTGCTGCACTGCTTCCCCCTCCTGAGACACCGGATGGTGGACCAGAATCGCCTCGAAGCCGTGCGGAAGTCTTTCTCCATGGCCTCTCCAAAAGTATAAACAAATTAAATTAAAAACTGCTCTTATACATTTTAGAGTAAATTCACAAGCCTTAGTCTCTATGTAAAGTTATATATCTGAATTTTCAACTTTAGCAGTCATATTTTTTGTAACTGTAACTAGTTACAAACTAGTTATTGAAGTTAAGATACAATAAAATCAGATTTTTTTTCCGACTTAAAATTTGGAAAGATATTTAAAGTGTTCCAGAACATGAAGGGAAGGAGGTAAACATTTATTGGGATAAAAAATAGATTCTCAACCATTACCAGTTAAAATTTGGTAACAAAAGCATCAAAATGAATATTTGAGACATTATATAATCCAGCATGTCCAGCATACATGGAGAGGTCTCCAGCAAATGTCCAAATTCTTCAACACAGAAACTTCACTGATGGCTCAAATGAATGATAAAACCCCCATAAATCATATGTACTCACAGATTTATTAAATTACATTAATAAAAAAAGATTAATAATCAGCAGTAGGGATTGCAACTTGGGGACATGCAGCAAATCGTCACCAACAAACAGCCAAAACATGACAAAAAATGAATAAATCTTTACTTTTTTCAAAACATTGCACAGTTTGTAAAACCATCAGTAGAAAAAAAATTAATGTTTTTCATTTACTATTGATGCATAATTTGTCCTCTTTTTCTGACCAAAATTGATCCAAAATGGAGGCCAGAAGAAAGGTATAGTACTTTTTTAATGACATTTCCTGGCCACAAAAGTCACTCTTCCTCAGTAGCGGCTCATGAGCATAGGTATTAGTGGGGCAGACATTAATTTTATATATAAAAGTCAACACAAAAATAATGTTTTAATGATAATGTGATACACCACTGAAAAAAATGTGAGTAGAAAAATCAAATCTAAGACCTGTAGTGTGAATGTACTATTTCCCCACTTCCTGATTTACATCACGCCCTGCCCCCTAGGGGAGGCGCACCCCACAGTTTGAAAACCCCTGCTCTAGATTAACGAATTTAAATGGGGGGAAGCCAACCTGTGAAGTAATTCTAATATATAT
>NW_013952650.1:152591-153627 GCF_001266775.1 Austrofundulus limnaeus | reverse complement strand
ATATATATATATGTATGTATATGCACCTTAACTCCAAGGCCTTCAATTAGCCGATCATCATATTACATCATATAACATATCTTTAAGCCTATCCAGTCCCTCACTGTGTTCATGGCTCCAGCACCATGCTGCATCAGCAGCTGTCTGAGTGGTGATGTAATGGTGGCTTCCAGTGGTGGGCAGTGCTTATTCAAAAATTAGTTGTGCAAATCCTAAAGCACTAGTCAAATTATTTAGTTCTGCAAGTTCCAAATCACACATTTCATAAGAATCTTAGCAGAAGCTAAAACTACAGTGCAACTTTGTCTCAAAGTTCACCAGTATTTATTTCCAGTGATATTATGTTATTCTTGCACAGTACTGCCAACTATTAGCATGACAAATTACTTTCCAACATTGACATAATTTGTCGCGGTTTAAGGAAGTGATTAAAAGAAATAGACTTTTGACTCATGGTGTTAAAATAAAAGGTTGTTGTGGATTGCAAGTTCTTCTGCTTCTTGGTCATTTTTCTTATATTTATGGTAGAGCTTTGGTAAGAAAGTATGCAATACTGTATTAGTAATTTTAAACAGTTTATTGGAGAACCGAAGAGATACATTCTGGGTAAAGGATGAAGTAAAGGAAACTGTCTTCACTTCAAAATAAGAGCATGAATTTAAACTGTGCCGTGCTTCAATTAGATGTGAGACAGTGGGTTGGTGGTTGAAGATGCAGTGTGACATAAATTATTATAATTCCTCCCTCTACCCTCTCAAAGCTCGTTATGGCTGGATCGTGTTTGTTTTTCACTCAACTATGTTGTTGGGGAAACTTTTATTTTTCTGTCAACGGTGGTTCTAGAAAAAAAGACGTGAAAATCAGCTGATGTTCAATAGGATTAAACCAGCTGCTGATCTGGCTCTTTTAACAACTGGCCTCAAACAAAAAGTCATTTTAAACAAATTAATTAGGAGCTGCTGGAGCCTTTTTTCAGCATTTCCTCAAGTGTCCTTCCCTGTGTGTGTGTGTGTGTGTGTGTGTGTGTGTGTGTGTG
>NW_013952650.1:143518-148678 GCF_001266775.1 Austrofundulus limnaeus | reverse complement strand
GGACAAGTGGTTTTGTAGGCAGTGGGCCAGCATATAATCATTAAATTAATACAAATTTAAAATAAATAAAAAAAAAAAATATTACATATGTGCAAAGGACCCCTGGATGATAACCTTGATTCATTTATTTATAAAAATGTTATTATTTATAACAGAAATTAGCCCTCTTTGTACTGGGATATGTTTTTGCCAAAGTTTCAAGAATCAGTCAGTTAACAGTTGTAGGCTAATTTGAAAAGATGTGTCTTCAGGCCAGTCTTAAACAGGGAGAGAGAGGTGGTATTGTGTAATCCACGGGGTAGAATGAACTTGGGAATGAACTTCCTATCTGCCTGTGCATGCCTGAAAGCATTGATTCATTCAAGAAATATCTGAAAAAACACCTCTTTTAACAAGCTTTTAACTAATCAATTTCAACATTTTTCTGCAGCCTGACCTTTTAGCGTCTTTTACACCAAATCCTACCTACTGACTGTACAATTCGTCATATTAATATGTCAAACAGCCAGTATTTTCATCCAAAATATTTTCATTTTATCAAAAATGTATTTTTCTAAAATGTACCAGCAATCTACCCATTCGGAGACCAGCCTCCAAATTAATTTCTGATTTAAAAATCCTTCATCTTAATATGCTAATGTTTTACTCTGCCCTACCCATTTTTGTCTAGATATTATTTACTTGTTTTATTTTTTGGATTGCACAGTCTTGATACTTTGATGGTTGTACAGCTTTTATACTTTTTTGTTCCAAATTTTCGTGTATCCTTTTCTGATTGTATATCTTTTGATTTCCCTCTGATTGTACAGCACCTTGTGAATCTATTTCTATGAAAGGTGCTATATAAATAAAACTTTACTTTACTTACTATATTCCACCCTACAACGCGGTGCCGTCGGTACAATTCGTGCCCTTGTTTTACTTTGAGCACCTGCCCCTTTAGTGGTCTCTGCATGGCCCTGACTGAGAGTGTTATATATCTCATGAGCTTTCTCACAGACCATGTGTAGCATGATGGCGATTTTCACTGGCTTATCTTTTTCATCTGCACCTGTGTTCAAACTGCGGCTCCCATCTTCACCAGTTCTCACTTAAGTTCCCTGTGAGCACGAGTGGCGCAGGAGGTTTAAACTGATCTATATTTAACTTCTACTTAGCTAAATGTCTCCACACAGAACAATGTTGTCAAGCGTCCTCATTTGATGAAAAAATGGAAAAAAATTCTCTTCTGACACCATGTGGTATTTTCCATATAGTCAAGAAGAGCCAAACACTCTGAGTTTTTAGTGTACCACTGTGCGTGTAACTTTTATTACTTCTGTACATGGGCTTTGGTAACTTGAACAAGACCAAAGCAGTCAAACACAGATCTAGCAGACTCCTGCCAAATAAACAATCTCTGTTTAATGGATCACTTCAGCAGTATACGGGACTAGAGGAGGTAGAGGAGGGACAGTCTGCACACAATGTCTGAGCTTATACAGTTTTAATGGGGGTTTGGGTGGGCAACAGAGGGGAAGCATCAGAGAGGTGTGTAAGACTACAACTCTGCTTCCTGGTCTGGACCCAGGGTTGTCAAAAATTTTGGTGGTCAACAAAATCGACCAAATTCCTAGAAAGGAGAGCGGCTGTAGCCAAAGTGGGGTGGATGCCGTATCTCTGCATCAGACCAGGTTTTCCCCAAAAAGAAATCCCAACTGTCTACGTAGCCCACGTTGCTTTCAGAACACGGCACGACGGCTCAGTGGTTAGCACCGACGCCTCACAGCAAGAAGGTCCTGGGTTCGATCCCCGGTTCGGACCTGGGGTCTTTCTGTGCGGAGTTTGCATGTTCTCCTCGTGCTTGCGTGGGTTTTCTCCGGGTACTCCGGTTTCCCCCACAACACAAAAACATGTACAATAGGTTGCCTTCAGGCCCAGGCCGCCCTTGAAAAAGAGATCTGAGATCTCAATGGGATTTGCCTGGTAAAATAACAGTAAATAAAAAACACCACTTGTAGACTCAGCAGTGGAACGACGACATGCGACTAAACATGTCATAAACATTTTAAAGATACAACTGTTTTTTATGCTTTGTATTAATGTGACTCACTGTAAAGTTTAGCCAGGGTTTGTAAAAACAGCATTAACATTAAGAAAAGACAAATAAACAAACAAACATAAATAAATAAATGAATGAATAAAAAATGCCCAGCACAATATCTGCTGTTTATGTAGTAAAATAGATTTTGCATTTGAAAACCAACTTTTGTTTCTGTTTTACTTCTCATAACTACAAATTCTCTAAAGCCCCATCTCCACTGACACACTTGTATGCCAGAGCCGGTTCGGCCTTGGCCCAATGTGTCTCCATTAGGTTCCAACCGCTCTGAACTGCACACAGCCATGCTAACTCTCTGTTGGTTCTAAGCGTTTAGAAGCGAGTACTGCACACTTACAATTTTGACATCAGCATAATGCTGCCCGTGGATTGGCTCTTGGATTGATTGACAGAGGAAAGGTGCGATATAACAACATGGTGAAAGCAGTGATTAAACCATGACCTAACCTTTTTGGCGATCTTGGGAAAGGCAGAACTTGCAAAACCTTCTGCAGGGAGGTGATGGAGACAAAGCTGAGCAGATAACCAGGAGGTTTCAAACAAGCTGGTGGCCCACGGTTACTCAAACACTTATAAACAGCACATGACGATAAATTAATAAAAAAAGTTAAGTCTGAATGGTAAAACTACACCGGTATTAAAAAAACAAACAAAACAAAACAAACAAACAAAACAAACAAACAAACAAAAACAGATGATGCCACTATGGATGGTCCGCCCACAATCACACCCACTGAGTGTGGGACACACTGAAATGAAGACAGACAGACACACACACACACACACACCTGAGCCGAACCAAACAGACTTGAACTGAATAGAGTAGAACTGTGCTCATGGAGAATGGGCTTAACTTGTCACCAACTGTCCCAACCCTGTGAGAGGCTGATTAAACTTGTGGACTATCTGTGCTAGTGTTACAGTGTTACACGAATACATCAGCATGTGTTATGGGCACATAAAGGGAGACTGATTGTGTCTGCGTGGTAAAGAAACAACCCACCCTCCTCCACCCACCAACACCCAAGCACACACTACAGATTCCTTACAAGTGTCTGTCAGCTGTTACATCCCCAGTGTGGATATTTGTTTTTTTCATTGAAGTAATGCTTTGTGTTTTATTTTAGGCTCCGCCTCCTCTCCTGTGTCTCTCCTGTGATTGGGTGCTGCTCCTTTGGTCTCAAGCCAGTCAATTAGCTGGGCCCTATTTAATGGCTGTGAAGCTGCACTCCTGCGCCTATGGGCCACTTGACTGCCATACACCATTGATTGTTGTCAGCTAAGGGTTCTTTGTATTTTACAAACTAATGTAAACTTGGTCAGACTGATTTTGTAGGGGAGAGCTGCCTTTTGTTTAACCTTATTTTTCTCTTGTTTATGTGCTTGTTAGGTAAGGTTATTTTAGGTTTGTATATTTTATTTTCATTGGTGTTAGGTAAGTTTCAATTTTATATTTATTTCAGGGTTGTTTTGTTTGTTATTTTGGCCTGAGCTCTCCCTGAAGTCTTTGAATCAGTCTTTATAGAAAAGAAACTTAAAACTTGGCAGAAAATAAACATCTTAAATGCCGTTTTGACTCCTCCTTCATTGTCTAGATTTATGTTAGTCCCTTTAAACTCCTAGACCAAGCCAGGGGACGTAACACAGCTGTCTATCTTACATCCTTAATACCTCCCGTGTCATTTTCTAAAGAGCAGAGTGAAAGTTGATAGAGGTACTTCACAGCCCAGAGTGGTGGTCAGTTTTTAATTTCTCAACACAGACACCAACAGCGCTCAGAGGATCAGCCAGAGAACAAAAGCCTGAAGCATGCTGACGTGTGTCCCAGGAGCTGATAAGCCTGGTTGTTAATGGTGTTAGGGTGGATTTCATACCCCCTCCAGACTGGGCTCATTAAATAAACATCCTCCTGTCACATCCCTCAGCCACATTGTGGAGGAGCAGGACGAGTGAGAGGAAGGAGAGATGACAGAGGCAGACAACAAAGAGGAATGGCAATGAAAAACTTGTCAGTCACAATCGGATCAGTTGTAAAATATTTGTTGGCAGAAAAGCTTGCAGTGTGGATTTTTATAGCTTAGCTAGCAGTCTTGCCACAGAGATGAGAGGTTTGTCAGGTTCACCACACTGATCCAGATTATGACAACTATTAATTTGAAGTTTAGAGCATTCACTACATCCAGAAAATACTTGGGTTTGTTTGGATCTCTTTTCTTCTCATTTAGAAGCAACCAGCATAAAACTAAAAAAATAAAAATCTATCTTATACACAAATTACAAAGCTATTCCTGTTTTTTAATTATTTTTTACTGTACATACCACGCTCACACCTTGGCCTCCTGACCAGAAAAGCCATTCATATGAATTGTTTTGATCTTGTCCCTAATCAGAATAGACATGATCTCATCAGTCCAGTGAGAAAAGGTAACAAGAGTCTGATAATGTAATAGATTTGATGAGCTTAAAAATACATTTAAATTTATTTAAAAAAAACCTGACTGACCAACTGACAAACTATTTAGAAAAAACATGATGGTGTGGCAGACAAATTACTGATTGAGAAGTGGCTGGTGGCACAGAGGAACACAAGGGAACTAATAAATGAAAATACAAGAAACAGAACTAAAAAAAGATGGCAGGTAAGGATACCTGAATTTCAACACCCCTTGTCACATTTCTCTCTCTTCTTTCTTTGTTTTGGTCATTATAGAACTCAGACTATTTGTGGGTTAATTTTTTTCTGGATGTAGAACCCATCAGGTCTGTATCTTGGTAGTTTGTAAGGCTGAGTTTAGAAAATATTCCTTACTTGTCATCATTTGATCATGTATTGCTCATATTTCTGCTGCCTGCCACAGTCTTAGAAAACCAGCTTCGCCCAAGTTCATGTTCATGTACCAAGCTGACCAAGGACTTAAAGGTGCAGTATGTAACTTTTCTAAAAATGTATTTTTTACATATTTATTCATTCTGTCACTATCTCCTGACAGATTGATATTAGACAGGTAAGCTATGGAGGAAAAAAGAGTCCTCTTGCTTTTCCCGGTGGTACTACAGGC
>NW_013952650.1:139219-140816 GCF_001266775.1 Austrofundulus limnaeus | reverse complement strand
AACCTGCACAAACGGAGCACTAACCATTCTGACTATTTGATTAATTTTTTGACGTGGGTGGGGTGTCAGCTTCACTCAGCTCGGTGAGATCACCTCTAGTCTACAAGCGTGCGCGTTCACGGCTCTGGGCCCTGCTGCGGGGGAGGAGCCTAGGAAGAGGAGCTGAGAGCAGGGGGAGGGACTACAAGGTTGTTTCTGTTCAAAATTTTTCTAAGTTTTTGGGTACCCAAGAAACTACATACAGCAGCTTTAATTGTCTACTCTGTCTCTTGCCTCGCCCTCCACAGACTTGTAAGTCAAACTGTCTCTACTAATTTGTACTATTGGATCTTGCCTGACTCACTGTTTGAGCAATTATATTCTGGACTGGATATTGTTTTCATAGATCTGCTTTTTGTGTACTTTGTGTTTAAGGATGTTGAATTACAGATTGATCTCTGCAGTACATGTTATCCTGTGGGCGGAGATAGCTCTACCTGTGATTGTCAGAGATCTTGATGTGGGTGGAGTTGGCCATACCTGTGACTGGCAGAAGTCTAGTGTGGGCATAGTTGGCCCTAATTGTGATTGGCGGAGTTGGTGTGTGGGAGGAGTTTTCCCTAACCATGATTGGTTGGATTGACTTGTCTTGTGGGGCAACTTAAAAGAGGAAGTAATGATAATAGTAAAATAAAATGATTTGTTAAATATTTAAAACAGAACAATGTCTCAAACAAAAATTATTGTGAACATGTAAACATAACTTATTGACTTCAAATTTCATGTTTGCCACATGAAATTTGCACATTCTTGTCTCATAGTATGACTAATATTCATATTCTTATTGATTTTTAGCTATCTTTTCATGGGCTGGTTAGGGATTGTTTTGACCAAACCAAGTTGTTACTCATCCCTCCACAACTACGCACACAAAAGTCAAACAGACCAATCAGGAATTTTAAAATGGACAGTAGTTTTATGATGTTTTACTGAATCTGTTTTTACTTTTACATTTATTTGCTGTTATGGGTTATTGACACAGAAAGAAACAGACAAAAAAAATACATACACCACATTGTCAGTCTTTGCATAAAAATTGTCTATCTCTCACTAAATATCGCTACTCTCCACAGAAATCGACCCCTTAAGAAAGCTCAGGCAATTTTAGCTGAGCTAACCACCCCCTCTTCACAGAGTTTTCTTTTAACATCAGGACACTTGCTTTAAAAAGATGAAGAACCAACAGATTTAAGAATTCCTTTGTACCTGCTGTTATTGTCCTTTTAAAAACTTCTTGTTGAATGTTGTGTGTGTTTGTAGTAGATATGCCTACACCATGATGGTTTTTATGGTGTAGGGGTCACCTCGAGTGAAGAAACAGGAGTTACTGCCTCAAAGCAGGTCTCAGTAAGGCCTGGCCGAAGGCAGGAATACTGAACTCTATTTTAGGCCATGACAGGTCATTTCAACCTACAAGAGGACTTCAGTTCTCTTAATCAGATAATGAACAGAACAATCTTTTCTGTTCGTGATTCATTTGTTGTTTAACTAAGAATGTTTAGGCATTTGTTAATCATAATAATGACATTTTACAAAAAAGATGGACTCACTTCTATTC
>NW_013952650.1:136405-138360 GCF_001266775.1 Austrofundulus limnaeus | reverse complement strand
AATCGTTCAAATCGTTCAAATCGTTCAAATCGCGCTTGAGGCGCCGCAGAACTTCCCGACGTTGCTTGAAGCGCGTCCACCATAGACTTTGCATGTAAACCTGCTGCTCCTGATGCTGAAATCGCGTTCGGTGTGAACGCACCATTAGAGTCTATCAGAAAGGAAAGCTAAGAAGATATTATCATAATGTCTGTGAAAACAGCTACGGAATGTGGCCTTGCACTGGCAGCTGGCAAAGTCTTATCTCTCTTTTCTTTCTCTGACTCATGCTAAACGCCTGAGGGCGGATCTAAGGCGTCCGATCTCTTACTAACACGGACACCTTAGGGAGACACGGATTCTTCTTCCTGAATGCCAAAGAGGAAGACCGGCCGATCTCTCTGAGGAGGACCGGCCTGGCCTCGGATCTCGCCCATTCAGCCAAATAGGGTGAAATCTGACGGCCCGGACAGAAGCACGCAGGTTCTGTCCACCTAGAGACCCACGTCTCTTCAGTGTTTTTACCTCCCGAGGGGAGAACTTTTATTTTGAAGGACGACCGGAACTTTCAGCTGGAATCTTTCTAGCCGGGGCTGAAACAGACTAAAAGTCACCTGAAAAACACCTACTCGCCAAGGACCAGCGGGTACAAGCTTCCTGGATGGTCGGGGTGAGACAGTTCWTACCAGGGTTGCCTTAAAAAGACATCACCAGGTAAAGCTGACGTGTTAGTGGTGACGTGTCATGTGAAGTTCTGAGTGCAGAGAAGACGATGCTAGTCCGGTTGTCACATACACTTTCCAAAATAAAAGCAGAAACACTAATCTTTAATTTTTATCCCTTTTCTTATTCTTTCTTTGCCAACCTTAAGTTAAAGTGCCAGTAGAATTGTTTGGCTTTTACATCAGAGCTGACGTTTTACTGTTTATATATAAGTAATCTGAGTTAATGTGAATTGAAATTCGTACGCGGGTTTTTTTTTTATCTCATTTAACTTGGATGCTTGTTATAAATAGCCACAATCAGGTGTAACTTATGATTTGTTCAATTTGTGTAAATAAATGATTGCATAATCTTTCATGAATCAATTTGAACTTGTCTGACGTTCCCTTATTGTGTCACTCTTCACTTTGCACAGACAAATATTAAAGTAATGAGAAAAACCTTGGTAAAATTTTCTCTCATAACTTTGTTATGAGAAGATGTAGAGCTGGGCTTATTTTACATAAGTCACATTTCTCCTACAATGGTATTTACTGTGTTTACGTATTGTTAATGAATGTGTTTTTCCCCCTGCTGGCCATAACACAATTGCCCCATGGGGATATTAAAGATAACTTGAACTTCAACATGTTGGGCCAACACCTCCAACAAAATAAGAAACTCCCTTTTCATCTAGCCATGCTAGTCACTAGCCTCTCCAATGCTAAGGCCACCTTATCTATTCTAGTCACTAGACTCTCTTCATTTTTTATATACTTTAGATAGCTGATATACACTTAAAAATTTATAACTATTTTATTGACATTATTATTAATGTTCTTCATTTTCAACTCCACTCATAACGGTGTAATGCACCGGCACTTTTGGGGTGCCGGTGCATTACAAGGAGCAACGATTTTACATCTCCATTTGCCGTGACCACCTGGGCCCCAATTTTACTGTCCACCATAGACATTCACTTATAACATCCTCATGACATTTACATATAGGGACTTGTGGGTGGGCACTTATGGCGTGCAAAGGGCGGGATGGAATACTCCCACCACTGATGCCAGTGCCTACTCCCAATGTTTGCTTATAGATATTTAGGTTTTGGGTTAGAGTTGGGGTGGAGGGAAAACTGGCACCATGCCTGCCTCTGCCCCATCTTCTGCTCCATTTTAATTGCAATATACACTCACCGGCCACTTTATTAGGTACACCACGCTAGTAACGGGTTGGACCCCCTTTTGCCTTCAGAACTGCCTCAATTC
>NW_013952650.1:127824-134239 GCF_001266775.1 Austrofundulus limnaeus | reverse complement strand
GGGGGGGGGGTGCTCTTTCTGCGCTAGTGCCCCTGGGGGCTCTGCACTTGGGGTCACTCTCGGGGTCTTTGGCGCTGGTCTCCCTTATGTCTGCTTCGGGTCTTGGGGGTTGGGTCTCTGGTCCTCCACAGTCACTATTAAAAATTCCATTGGAAAAATCTTGTATATACATGCATGTTCACAGCCACACACAAGCTGGTGTTCAGATTCTGGGGTTTTCTGATGGTCATTGAGGGTGTATGTAAGTATAGATGTGGATATGTATATGTTTGAAAGGATGCATGTGTATGTATATCTATATATGCATGTATGGGTATAACATCCAGTTCTGTTTTTTACTGAAGTGGTTTAAAATAAAAGATATTATCATTGATAGTTTTTCCTATTTCTATTTTGTTCAGGTTTTTACCCACCATTTCGCCAACATGTACAGTAATGGTAAATACAGTTCTGCTTAGTGCGGTAGCTTCTACAGTAGATCACATGGTCACGTGGTCAAGACTCACTCCAGTTGTTAGATAGACCTCCAATGGCTGAGCATACCTGTAATTCTTCAGACTGAAGAAGTCTCTTGGACAAGAGATGAAACATTTTAACAAAGAACCTGTCCAGAGGACCAACTCAGCTTATTTTTTAGTTTTTATTTAAACAACATTTTAGAAATTTAAGATGTGATGGAGATCCCTATGAAAACATATCAAAGGCTTCGACATGCCTGTGATGACTTTACTATTTTGAGAGAAAATCTGTTGCACATTGTGCTGATTCCCCTAGTAACTTGTTGTCAAATGGCATTCACAGAGGGACTCTTCAGAATTTGCTAATTTGTAGCTAGACTTCTCAACTTTCTTTGAGATGAAGAAACACACAGTCCTGTAACTGAGTTCTGAGCAAATACAAATCAAACACTGATTAGCTTTAGCAGCAATGACCAGTTTTTCTCTTTCCCTGGGCGTATATGTTATAAATATTGTGGCTTTTGTCAATGCCATTGTAGTGTCCAAGAGTGGGGGGCCTCTTCTCAGGAATGCACAGATGTGATGTCTCTTAGTTTCCAGCTTCAGAGCTCGGCACATATTACAGTATTAGGAAGAAGGTATACCGTGACAAAATTTATGGTACATCTGTGAAGCCTACAAAGAGCCTTGTATGCCCCCACCCTTAGCCTTCGTTCTCCATCTTTCTTACTTGGTGAATCATTTGGCATTGAAGGCCATAATTTGGTTTTTGGCTGTAATCTCCTGGACTGCAAAATAAAGATTCTTGCTGTTCAACCAGCCTGTTTCAGAGTTCTCTCTTCAATGAGCAACAGCAGTTCCACTTCAACCAGAAGATGTGGTTTTTTTCACCACACCATTTTCCTCTTTACGTCACAGAAGCTGAAGTACTTCCAAACACTAACTTTCAATGCAGAAAGAGACACTTGTTTGTTGTTTCTGTTGTGTGCACATCATAAACCATCCAGGGGCTGCACTTTCAGTAGGTACTTCAGAATCCTGCTTTTTTGTGTTCCTCAACAGGAACATTTTTAACATTAAAAATACATTTTTAAATCTGTAAGGAATTGTTAATATCAGCAATGCTATGCACTGAAAAATAGATTATTACTCCAACTTCTAGTAACTATCATCCATACCATGCCCTCTGTACCAGGTCTCTAGAGTGCGACTAATTTGGTTGCAAATGCAACCTTATTTTTTAATAGTGCCCCTTAAAACTATTTTCCGTCGCACTGGTGCACCCAATCGTTCAAGGGGGGTGGGGGGGATGCAGTTGCTCGCTGAAACAAAAAAATCTCCATGTCCCATAATAAAGCTATCTAGCAGTTTGAACACAGCGCTCGGCTCTACACCCTCACGTGCCCTGGCGCGCAGTGAATCAATCGTGGGGGTTTATTATTTTTTTGTTTTGTTTTGTTTTAACCAGAGTCAGAAACTTTTTTTTGTTAACTGTGGAAATTAAATGTGGATGGTTGCTTGCTCTTAAGTCTCAGTAGTCCATCTTGCTGTTGGGTTCTGCTCTGAGGAAGATCACTCCAGCAGCATGAGGAAGCTTAGCAGTATGGCAGGCTGCTTTAACATATAATGGGCTTCACCACAGTTACGTTCCAGGTTCTGAAAATGGTTTTATGACTACACAGCGTATTTTTTTGTGAGTAATAAATAAAATTCAACTAATACAAATTAAATTTAAGGCTTTTTCATGTTATGTTATTCTTATTACTTAAAAAAAAGCTTTTTCTCATTTAATAAATATTAGTAATATTTCTGCTGTTAGACACAATTCTCTGTTCATCATTCTGGTTTAGCCAAGGCCAAAGGTCCTGAAGACCAAACTACAGGAGTTGCCCTGAGGGGCAGGTGTAGTCTAAAAGATAAAACCTTGAAATGTTTAAGATGTTTATAAAATGTTCAACCCTGAAACATTTGCACTTACAATTTAGAATTTTTTTTCATTTCATTTATCTTGATGTTTAAGTAAAAATTTCAGGTCATGGAATGACTAAATACTCTTCAGTAATTATATGAACAATTCTGGTTCAAATATGGAACTTTATTTTTGCTAGCTTGTTAACAAATTATTTGTAAGTTAATATTGCCTTAATGGACAATAATTTAAAAAAAGTGAACCATTAATGTTAAATGTGATGCATTTGCAAATTTGGGTGCACCTAACTTTTGTAATGGTGCACCTAAGGAAAAATGTTAGGCCCACCGGTGCAACCAGTGAAAAAGTTAGTCTAGCCCTGCTCTGTACGCAAAGATTTTCTGCCTCTTTCTCCTTAGATTGACTCATATTGATTACAATCTGTGTCTTTTGGTTTTCCCTCTGGTTTCTTTGTTTGTTATTATCTCTTGTGTTTCTGTTCCTCAGTGTTTCCTTTGTGCCACTTCTCATTCTTTACTTCAGTCTGCTCCTTGTTTGTTTCCAGTCAATCAGCCTCCCTCACCCATTGTCACCCAATTAGCCCAGCTGCTTTCCACATCCTCATCAGTCCCTGCTTATTCAGTCTCCTGCCACCACTCCTCATATCAGCATTGCCCTTTTCCTCCTCATTTGCACCATCATTGCTTTTATTTGAAGTTTTACTACTTTACTGGCTTTTACCTTTTTATTAATAATAAACTGATTTACTTTGAGTTTACTGACTGTGTCTGCATCCTGGGTCCTTTGGCTGACAAACCTTACATTATGACCTGTAGGGGTCATCTCAAGTGGGAAAACAAGAATTTCTGTATCTGAAGCAGGCCTCGGACAGGCCTTCAAAGATAAAAACCTCTGTGCCACTCTGAACTTAATTTAGGCTGTGGCAGATCAGTCTTACTGTGGAGGAGACTTTCTCTTCCTCATATAATGTATGGAATAATCTCCATTATTTGTGAATCATTTTTCATTTAACTAAGAATGTTTATGCATTTGTTAATCAAAGATAATGCTTGTCACAGTCACATGGCAGAAGTAGGACTTCTGTTCTCTCATTGCGCTTTAAAGATTTATGAAGGTTTATAAAAGAATCACAGAGAATGTGATTACAATGTTTTATTGTGTTTGATGCAAATCATTGTTTTTATTTTTACTGCAAACACAGTAATATAATTGTGGATTTTTCTTGAGAAAGTATTTCATTTAACTAAACTAATGAATGGTTTAGAGTTGAAACAGAAATGCTTACATGTCTGAAGTAATCATCATAAAATGTTTTAAGTTGAAACTAGTGTGGAAATATTTAATAAAAAGACAGAAACACGTGAATAAAAAATAGATGCACTTCGTAGAATGGACATTGTTGATTTATTCAGATTTGCAATTGCAAAAATGGTCACAGCGTGAACAGGTCTGAGCAGAGAGTCTGATCACACCGCAACAGCCAGCAAAGTTTCAGGAAGTAACTTATACAAACAGGCGGAGCAGTGAACAACAATGAGGAAGCGACAAGTCTTACAGTTTACATGAAGAAGGACATCAGCCAGACGGCAGTGGCCTCTCAGAATCATGAGGACAGCTAATGACAAATCGTAGTAATTATCAAAAAGAAACAAATTAAAATTCCAAGACTGTTCAAATTTAATAATCAGCAGAGAGGTATAATTGTTTTTTCCAGGACACTAGGGTTCTGCTTAATGTCACAGTGATTCATTTTTTCAGCTGATTTCATCTAAAGAGTTCTCAGTAGAGAATACCTAAGCAGGTAATCGTGATATGTTGTTTATTCAACTATGCAGAAGCAATAACCTTGGTTAGATATGGCTGGCGACTGGCATTCTCCTAATTCTTCCTGATACCCTGCTCTAAACACTTATCGCCGGTGGGTGGAACCAAAGCTTCTTCTTTTTCTTGTACTAACCCGGACAGCTTTGGACACACTCTCAGAAGAAAGTTGTTTTTCTCTTCACGGGAATTACAGCTTTTTGGCTGAAAATCTAACTCAAGAGCCAACGAGTGGATTTTACAGCTGGGGACTTGATACCATCGATCAGTCCCAAACACGAGGCCTTACAGCTTTGTCAGCATTATTATTTTTACCTTCGGGAGAAGGGATTTTATTTTGAAGAGAGAACCGGATCGACTTTCCTCTCCCTCAGAATTGATGCAGACAACAGGAGGTGCGAAGACTCGCTACGTTTACCCGTGAAAGTAAGAGGACCCAACAAAGTCTACTTACTGACCAAAGGTAAACCTTTCCTGATAGCCAAAGTGACCTGAGAAGTCATCAAAGGTAAAGGGTGAAGTAATATTTGGTGTACCTGAGTCCAGCGGAAACCGAGTGCAGAGACGTGTGCCATATCTGGTTGGCTCACACTTGACAAGAGTAAAAGTAGAAATACTAATCTCATTTTCCTCCTTTCCCTAAACTATATGCCTTGCCAGAATCTAAGTTTAATGTGCCTTTAAATGTTTTGGTTTATTCAACATCAGAACCGATGTTTACAGTTTCTTTTTTGAGCATTGAGTTGATACTGAGTTCAGACGCGTGCTCATATCTTATTGATTCTAAACTTTTTAAAGGAAGATTGATTGCTCACAATTAAGTTGTTAACTCATGAGTGGTTTAATTTATGTAAATAAATGATGCATTTTTTTATGGATCAAATTGAACTGATTGAGTTGGCTCACTTATTGTGTGTGTGATTCACTTTGCACAGCCGAGATATTGATGAAAAATAAGAGAATCCGTAATAAATAATTTCGTCATAACTTTTGTGACGAGAGGTGTAAGAAATCTTATACATTGATAAGCGTTTCTCCTACAGACCTAAAACTAACCCACTGTGGACTCAAGGGCATAACTTTAGGCCTACCATTAGGCAGGGTTATGCTCTCTGCCAACTTATTTCTTTAATGAATCATTTACTTTTGTAAAACAATACAGAATATTTTGGGGTTAAAATACACTAATGTTTTTACTGTGATTAACTTAACTTTCCTGTTTTCTTTGTATTTATTCAGCACTTTCAGTTTCACATCAGTTTAACAATTAAGAAAAAGCTTCCTTTATTCCCAACAATAACACATATTTTAACATTTTTAGGATGTATTATATGACATGTCCAAATGTCTCTGTTTTCCATGAGTATGTACTTACCTGGTGTTTTACAATTTGGCAAGAAAAAATTACAACACAATTCAACAAATCCAGCCATAATGTGACAAGAGCAGACAAACCCTACATGTCATTTTCAGCAATTATGCTTAAATGTATGTATGACATCAGAAATTTTGAAATCTGGTCAAACTTACCTGAAGACAACAAGAAAGTTGCAGTTGTGTATTTAACCAGATAATTTCTATTGTGTTACAGCAAATGATGTAATTTTAATTTGCAAAACAGGCCCATGTGTGGACTCTTCTCCCTCCTTGGCTTTTTTTTTCTATCTAATCGATGTTATCATCCTCTCTACATCTATCTGGGTGCTCTCATTGTTTTGACATATAGTTAATTCTCAGCCCATGATTTATCAAATTCTTATTACCGCTTGTTGAAAGCCTCATTCATTGTCCTGATATATGGTAATGATAGTCCAGTAAGGCTGTCTGAATTGTAACAAACCCCATTGTATTTCTCTCTCTCTCTCTCTCTCTCTCTCTCTCTCTCTCTCTCTTCTTTGTCACTGTTGCCTTCTTTTTTGCAAATTGTCACATCCTCTGAAAACAAGGCAACACGGCATGCAAGAATATGTAATGAATATGTAATACTCCTGGGTGGAATGATGATGCAACATGACATCAACATTACTTCATGATTTGATGCCCAAGAAAACAAGGAGCAAGTGGGAGCAAAAGTTTGAATTTGTTCTAGATTTTCTCAAATCTACCTAGGATCAGATCTACAGACAGACAGATCTGTTTTTATGCATAAATAATGTATAATGTGTGTGTGTGTGTGTGTGTGTGTGTGTGTGTGTGTGTGTGTGTG
>NW_013952650.1:119181-122786 GCF_001266775.1 Austrofundulus limnaeus | reverse complement strand
ATGGTGTGGATGATGTAAGGCATTCACACTGATTAAATACTCTATTAATCCTATACTGAAAGAAATATACTTAAAATTTTAGATATTATAAGTTAAAGATTGAATTAACCATTCAATTGCAATACCTTTTCTGACCATTACACATCGCTAGAGAGTGAGCAGGCAGTGACGCACACTTCAAGAACAGCAAGCCTAATGGTGACTGCTATACTCTGTGTGACCACTAGGAACTTATGGTTACACACTTACAGACATTTTTTCTTGAAATGAAATTCATGGGGACTTCTTGGAAAACTGCATGGGGCATGTCTACACACTATTTTATGCTGCAAAATGGGGTTGGGAAAACAGGTCCCCATTGTGTATGCACAGAGTCTGGTCAAAGTCCCCTTGTATATATAAAAACGAGAACACACACACATACACACACACGTTTGCACAGCTACCTAATTGGGGACGTTCTACTGAATTCCATTATATATCTGCCCCCAAAATGTCACCAAAGCTGTAAACCCTTACACACACACGAGTGGAGGTTGAGATTTACCAACGGACTTGTGCATTTTTCACGGACGTCAGCTGCTGTGTTGCCCGGCGTCAATTGATTTTTGATACATAACAGAACTATCTTTACACATTATAAAACAAGTAAGTCTCTCATTTGTTTTGTTTCTAGCACAGTGTACAAAGYATAGCTATTTTGTTTCCCTTTTGTTCCCAGTCGTTGCCAGAGAACTGCATATAGATAATAAAATAACATGCCTAAAACAGAGTCAAAGGTTTCACCCGGACTTACTCCGGTAGATGTCATTAAACAAAAACATCCCTTAATTACAGGAATTGAAAAGTTATCCAAAAAGTTACATAAACAATGGCCAGATATTGACCAACCATGGGCAGAACAAGGAACGTTTAATACAACGTTTATTGAAAAAATTCAAGTCCTAGTGTCTACTTATAAAGCGGAACAAAAACAAGGTAGTCGCGGACAAAAACGTGAAGACAAACATTGTGTAGAACTTGGTATTTTGAAGCTGTTTTATGATGAGGGCCAGAGACACCTGCAAGCTTATAAGGGTGACGATGATTTTCAAGTTACACAGAAGCCAACAGCAAGTAACAACAAGGACAAATCACCTCCTCCAGAAAAACTGAGGACAGAGGCGGATGAACCTTTCTCTCACACTGCTCCAATTTCTTGTCCTCCACCATATCTATGTGAGAACATCTACCCACAACTCCCAGTGATTAATCAGGAAAGAATTTATCATGCCGAAGACGATGACCAACGGATCCTGGAGACAGGAAAAGCCAGAACCACCAGCACAATGTAGCCAGCCACGAGGTGCAGAACCAGTAATGCCACTCTGAGGAAAAAAACAGTAAATGTTTCCCAGAAAATCACTTCCGACAGAAACAACACTCAGGGCGAAACTGATGAGGCAGTTGGGGGGTACAACCAGCGTATTAAACATATCCTGCAGAAAGCTGAGTTAAAAGGCAAAAGACAGCCAAAGAAGATCATCTTAGAAAGCGACTCAAGTGAGGCAGATTCTGAAGACAGCTGTGAGTCCTCTGATGGTCAGCAAGGCTCAGATGCCGGCACTTCAGTATCGCCTAAACCGCTGGACATCGAACAAGTGCTAGAAGAGCTAAGGACGATTAAGCATGAATGCCGTGCTGAGTTGAAACAAGCTACCAGCAAAGAGAAACAGCAGTTGCTGACAGAACAATTGCAGCAGCTGAAGATAAAAGAAAAAGAATTAAACAGAAACAACTTAGCCTTCCTGGAAGATACAACCTAAGAAGGAGAGACGTTAAGAAGATGGCCCCAGTCCTTGTCAGAGGACAGAATCTCAAATATAAACCATGGCAGAACACGGACTTGTCAGACATAATCGAAAAACTGCCAGTAATCCAGGATGGTGCACAGCCATGGATCTCAAAGCTGGAAGAAGCATTTACTGGGACTCAGCCCGCGATTGGAGACATTAAACGTCTTCTGGCAAATCTTCTTGGAGTTCCGGCCATGGAAGAGCTTTTACAGAAGGCTGGACTTCAAAGACAGGTGGGAACAATGGTGTATGACGCAGAACATTTTGCAGCATACAGAGGACAGTTGTGGAGGGCTTTGAAATGAAATGAAATGAAATTTTATTCGAACATGATACAATATAAAAATAAAATAGTGCACAGTAACAAGAAGTGCATAAAAAGAAGAAAAAAATACAGATTTTTGTTTCAGTTAACATATCATGCTCAAAATGGGGTAGGAAGAAGTAAGAACTTATGAACTCCTACCCCCTAAACACTTGAAAACTTTACAGTCCTACTGACATTAAAAAATCAAAGTCAAAGTGGCAGCTAGCAGTCAGCAGTTACTAATATTTACCTATACATTTTCCCATTTTATGCTTCCCATTTCCCATTTTCCTAACCCGTTACACCAAGTTGTTATCTGCAATAAACACATTATTGCTTTCTCTCACCCACATGTGCATTTCTATTGAAAATGACCTGCTTGTATTTTCTTTTGAATTGTATTAAACTATTGCTTTGTTTTAAATCTTCATTTAACTTGTTCCATAACTTTACACCTTTAATTGAAATACAGAAGCTTTTTCTTGTTGTTCGGAAATTGCGGAACTTGAAGTTTGAGTGACCCCTTAAGTTATACCCCACTTCTCTTTCAGAAAACATGCTCTSTATGTGCTCAGGTAACAACTTTTTAGATACTTTGAACATAAATTGAGCCATTTTAAATTCTACAAGCTCYTCAAATTTGAGAATTCTGGATTTTATGAAGAGTGGGTTTGTGTGCTCATAACAACCAACATTATGGATTATTCTAATGGCTCGTTTCTGTAGGATGGTAACTGGATGTAAAGAGCTTTTGTAATTAACTCCCCACACTTCACAGCAATATGATAGATATGGTAAAATCAGAGAGTTATATAGAATATGAAGTGATTCAGCATTCAATACATGTCTAGCTCTAGCCAAAATGGATATGCTTCTTCTGAGTTTACTCTGTAAATGTGTAATATGAGGTTTCCAAATGATTGTCATCTATTATTACACCGAGGAACTTATTAGCAAAAACCCTTTCTAGAGTTACGTCCTCTATTTGGACTTGAATTTCAGTATTTTTGTAACAGTTCCCAAAAACCATGATTTTTGTCTAGTCCAAATTTAATGATAATTTATTATTGTCAAACCATATCTTTAAYTTACTAATCTCTGAGGTGACTGTTGAGAGAAGATGCTCTAAATTGTCGCCTGAGGCTAGAATATTTGTGTCATCAGCGAATAAGATAAATTTTAATACATTGGACACTTTACTGATATCATTTATATAAAGATTAAATAAAACTGGTCCCAGTACTGATCATTGTGGTACTCCACAGATGGTAATTTGTGTCATACTGCAGTTTTTAAGGGGAAATAATTTACCTTTTTTTTTAATTTAGAAAAAGACCTGAGGCTTTTGAAAATATTTCAATAATCTGGAGAGCTCTCAGAACTTGTGAAACATTTTTAGAAAATAACGCTGTGTCGTCAGTTAACTGACTTATAAGAATACTTTCTTCAGTGATAGTAATGCC
>NW_013952650.1:115687-117283 GCF_001266775.1 Austrofundulus limnaeus | reverse complement strand
CCCTAAAACTAACCTCACAGGTACCTACCTGACCCTAAAACTAACCTCACAGGTACCTACCTGACCCTAAAACTAACCTAAACTCAATTCACACCTTGGTCCTAAACCCAACCCACCAATGGCATTTAAAGCAAATGGGGACTCCACTTTTGTCCCCAAATGTCACCAGACACACACCCCCCCCCCACACACACACAAAATGGTCTTCAAAAGGTAGTTTGTTTTGGAAAAATGGATTTTACAAGATAACAAAGACAAAGACACAAATACATACAACAGACCACAGAATACARACTGTGGTGTGTTCTGTTATATCCATGGCTGTTTGTATGAAAATAAACCTGCTAACATCAGAAAACCCGAGTATTTCTTCTAAAAAAGGAGAGCTGGAACTGACAGAAACATGAGGACAGATTGACGTGGTTTTATAAGACAGTTTTATAACAACAGAAGGAACTACCAAGCCTACAAAACTCTACAAGTTACATTCAAACTAAACGACACTGTTGAATCTTAAGCTTAGTTGTTCAATGCTGAACACGTTTGCGATAATCTCAAAACACTAAAGAGAAAACCTTTTTGTCTTAGCACAAAGGATGTTTCACATGAGTTACTGTTTTGTTTTTCAGCTTTGCTTCAGTTTACTCAAAACTTCGCTGGAAACTGAGATGATGTCATGTTTTGTTTGGGACCGAGCAGGACTTAACATTAGTGCCAGAAATTTAACAAGACACAGATGAAGCAGATTAACTGAGGGAAGCAAACATTTCACTAAACATCAGCACATTTAATTTGTGTTTTACACATTTTGTAACAACTGCAGTTTTGTTTTCGAGGGTTAAATTGTAAAAGTTTCTGTAACGTAGTAACTTGCCCTAAACCTTAAGGTTTTGTTTGCATTGCATTAATGAGTGTGTACTTTATCCTTACTCAGACTGCATCATTAACAGAACATATAACCCTGCACCTTTTTTACCCTTTTAATGGTCATAATGTTGAGTTTATCAGAAAAAAATCTGAAAAGTCTGGGTGGAAAAACTAGCAGCTGGACCTGACTTATCAAACATTAACGCCCTATTAGATTCATAAAAAATGTTTCATATCTGACAGAAAGGATAAACTAAAGCTCAGGCTGAATTAAACGGGTCATGAGGTTAAACCTGAAGGTCAGTGACGAGCCTCCTACAGGTCAGCGTACGAGTCAGAAACCCTGCAGCGTGTTTCTGRAAACTGACTCAGTGCTGGGAGGTTAGAGGTTAAAACGGGGGAGGAAAATGGAGCCAGCGCGTTACTTCAACAGATGATGTCATTTCTCTAACAAATGCTTCAAATGAACATACTCAGAGGGAGGAGAGGAGGAAGAGGCCTGAAGCCAAAAGAGAGAGAAAAGGAAAGAATAATGGATCAGGGGAAAGAGGAGTGAATGGGTAATGAAAAAAAGAAATATTAAACAATTCCTGTAAAATACACACATTTCCAGTAAAACTAAAATAGAGGAAATCTAAAACTAAAGTCAAAAACAAAAGGATGTTTTTGTGTTCAAGTCATTAGGTCAGATGAAGCAGAACATGTCAGTTTGGTGACAGGTCAACGACC
>NW_013952650.1:107333-109200 GCF_001266775.1 Austrofundulus limnaeus | reverse complement strand
CATCTGAATTGGAGAAGTCCCAGACGGAGCAGAGAAGGAAACTAGAACTGAGCGGAGCTGTGTAGGAAGGTAAGGGCCAGGCTAGGGTCAGGTAGGGTAGGGTAGGGTCAGGTAGTAGTCAGGTAGGGTCACCTGTGAGGTTAATTTTAGGGTAAACAGTCAGAGTTGGGATTAGGGGTTGACCGACACATCACCCGGCCGATATTTTTGGCCGATATTTGCGTTTTCTCCTTGTATCAGTATCGGCTGATACGTTCGTCCGTTCAGCCGATCCGTTCTTTGGGTCACGCAAACGCGCACGTGTCCGCCCCTTCCCTCAGGGAAAGAGCGGCTGCTAATGTTGTGAAACAGAGTGCAACAACAACAAGGGTGAGTTATGAACTTTTAATGTGTTTTAACTGTCTAATTTAGCRGTTTCTACCCTCTGTGTCGGACTATGAGGGGGAGAGAAGAGCTGAGTGTTGAGTTTCACGTCGAACGGGAGCGCCGCGAGCTCCATGTTTTTACTTTCAGTTTGAAACAGCACTGTAATCAGCGTGTCCGAGTTGTTTTTCTTTTTAAAAATGCATGGAACTGCTCACAGGAGGCATAAAAGAACACCTCTGTTGTTCTCCCTGCTGGATTAAAAATAAAAAGCTCCCGGTCTTTTCTCACTGTTACGAGCGAGTAAAGCGCTGCRGTCCATGTTAACAACACGTGAACCAGGCAGACGCTGCTCAGATCACGTTTGCTCTGACTGCAGTATTAAAGTCGTGATGCTGGTTCTCTTCGGTGTACATTTCAAACTGTGATCTAAAGTTAACGTCAGCTGGTTTAAATGCATTTTTTGCCTGGTGTAAAAAAACAGGTGCAAATTGAGTCAGACTGTGAGCGCTGCATGTGTGTGTGTGTGAAGTCCTCACAAAGATAGCAAGATGTATGTGTGTGTCTCCTTTTTCTTTCTCTGTGTTCCTCATGTTGCTGTTTTTGCATCAAAAATATATTATTCTTATTAATATCCAAATAAGAACAGAATATTTAGCACTAGATAAAATAAATCATGAATTTATTAATTTTTTTAAGAAAGGGCTGAAAGAAGAAATCCTGTGTGGCAGCACTTCATATAGCCTGCACCAGACAAGGCTTAGTTAATAAATGTTTGTTTGTTTGTTTTGTTTTAAATTGAGACCTGTGTAACATTTGTTATCATTCTTATTTTTATCATGTAAATGGAGAAAGAAAAAGTAGTATCGGCTTCAAGAATCTGCCAAAAAAATCGGTTGCACGTATCGGCGTATCGGTTAGACTAATGTAAAAAAAATTGGTATCGTATRGGCCTTAAAAAACCTGTATCAGTCGATCTCTAGTTAGGATATATGTAAATTGGTGGCATTAGAATAAGTGAGGTTTTTGGGGGTTATTACTGATGAAAATCTGACATGGAGATCCCATAGACATATTTAATGCATTACTTATATTATATAATGCTATAGTTGTGCCACATATTGTGTTGAGGTCTGGGGGAGTGCGTGTAAAACATTTACAAATCCACTTTTTATTTTGTAATAACATGAAGAATCGTAACAATAAAATATTATCACCCTACAAATATTCTGTTTAAACAATGGGAACTGTTGAAATTTGGGGAATTGGTAGATTTTTGGATTCTGTTGATTATATAACAGGCTCAAAAATATGTATTGCCACCTAATATACAATCCAACTTTGTTAAGAGGGATAGTGTTTATAATTTGAAGGGGCTTGAAATGTTTGTAATGTAGGGTAATTTAAAGTTTAGAATTCTGAACTAGATAATTTGTGGATATAATTAAATACATTATATTTACATATGCTATATTTAATTATATCTTTACCTCGGAGCACCACA
>NW_013952650.1:105230-106904 GCF_001266775.1 Austrofundulus limnaeus | reverse complement strand
CCTAACCTGCTGCTAAACTGTAACATGATGACATTGAAGAGAAAGAATAAAAACACACAAACCTGATGTCTGCAGTTGATGGTTGAGGCTGTAAACAGCTTCTATCTGGATCTTCATGTTTTCATCTTCCTGATCTTTAACTCTGATAAAATCCTCCGACTTCTCTTCTTCCTCTGTTTTTACCTGCTGTCTCCACATCTCATCAACATTTACCGAGCTGTTACAGCTCAACATAACTGAGTTAAACTCTTCTGAGCAGCAGGCCACGGSACCCACCGTTAGCTCGTAGCTACAGAACAATAATAAAGTTAGCAGCAGTGATACTAGAAGACTTCCGGTAGCGTCTGCCAGCTGGCCTTCAAAATAAAAGTCTGGAGTGTCCTGCTTCTTAGCACTAGCCCCTGAGTTTCCATGGCAGTTATCCAGTTTAAGTCAAGTAAATTCGTTTTATTGTCAGTACTGCATATGTGCAAGACATACACAGGACTGAAAAATATGTTACTCTCCCACCCAATTTTACAGCTGTATGGGTTTGTCCCCACACTTCATATAACAATGTTATGTGGAATTTATTTTAGCAAGGATCATTTTATTTTCTGTAAATATTCTTCCAGTGCAAAATGAATGGACTCTAAAAGTGACTCTTAGTCAGTGAATTTTGATTTGATCCATAAATAAATGTGATCATTCATTTTATATAATCAGATAAAATCACTACAGTACACTTATTTGAGAGCAAACAATTTCCTATAAAAGTTTGAAACCAACAATAACAAGCGCTTGGAGCTTCGTTAATTGTCAATCAGGCACTTAAATAGAACACAAACGTCAAGCTTAGATGTTGAATTCCAGACATTTGAGGCAAATGACTTTACGTTTGGCAAGGAAAACGAGGAAAATAAGGTGTTAGCTTTCCTAGCTTTTAACTTAAATAAATGTGGGTTGAACCAGAGAGGCAAGACGTTCCTCTGCTCAGCATCAGTCAGATATAACGATGCTCAACACAGCCAGCTTTACCTGAAAAGATGAGGTCATTCACCTGTCCAGGTATTTGGGTCTCTAGTAGAAAATCCATTCGGGGACCGTCCACTAAGGACCCTAAGGCTTGTGCCCCAGCAGTGTTGCCAGATGGGAAATGTTGAATTAATGTATCAGTAGCTCRAAATTATCGTATTTTGAGGAAAATTATCGTCACATCAACATCACATTTTGCTTCAGAATACCTCAACTGCCTTCAGATTTTATAGTACGTTGTTCAGGACACCTTGTTCCAGATGCAGAACATAACTGAGCCCCCTCCATGTTTCAGTGTAGGTTATTTTTCTTTGTACGTTATTTTTGGGTCTGGGAAGTTGGAGTTGTTGGAACTTTAGCCAAAAAGCTCAAGTTTAGTCTCATTTGTCCAACAGAAATTCTCCCAAAAGTGTCATGGCTTCTCAATATGCATTTTAGCAAATTTCAATCTACTGGTTTTTTAGCCTCTATTGTGTCTTCGATTGTCTTCTGTCCAGTTTGTCTCAAACTGTGAAAGGTGATACAGTGGGGAGAACAAGTATTTGATACACTGTTGATTTTTCAGGTTTTCCTACTTGCAAAGCTTGTAGAAGATTGTAATTTTTATCATAGGTACTCTTCAACTGTGATGGAATCTAAAACAAAAATCCAGAAAAATAC
>NW_013952650.1:98688-104258 GCF_001266775.1 Austrofundulus limnaeus | reverse complement strand
TGGGCCAAAATCCCTGCTGCAGTGTGTGCAAACCTGGTCAAGAGCTACAGGAAACGTCTGATCTCTGTAATTGCAAACAAACGTTTCTGTACCAAATATTAAGTTTCATTTTTCTGGTGTACCAAATACTTATTTCACACAATAAAATGGAAATTAATTATTTAAAAATCATACATTGTATTTTTCTGGATTTTTGTTTTAGATTCCATCACTCACAGTTGAGGAGTACCTATGATAAAAATTACAGTCATCTACAAGCTTTGCAAGTGGGAAAACCTGAAAAATCAACAGTGTATCAAATACTTGTTCTCCCCACTGTATGATCTGACATTGACCTTGGAGTTCTCTTCTAATCTCTTGTAAAGTTGTTCTGGGCTCCTTCGTTTCCATTTGTATTATCCATTTACTTAATTTGTTTTCAATTTTCTTCTTGCAGCCACATCCAAGGAGGTTGGCTACAATCCTGTGAACCTTAAATAGAAAAATAATTTATTGATCCTGAGAGAAATAAGTTRGTCGCAGCAGCATCTTGTTGTAGTACTGCTCAAACACTTCATGCTAATTTTTCTGAACCTGTAATAGCCCCGCACCCCACAACAAAATTAAATGAAATAGCTGAATCAGATATCAGTAATCAGAAGAGGATTTATTAAACAGCACAAAAGTTGGTGTTTCTACATGTACACAAAATCATAAACACCCCAAAAACCAAAGTTCCTTCCATCAATGGGATCCAACTTAACTGCAATAAGCCAGAATATATGAGCCACATATTTATAAACCATTTACACTTTAACTGAACAATCTACAGGATCAAGAAACAAGTGTTMGACACTTGATCTGTAGAGCAAAAAGCAAAATAAGCTTCCATTAAATCTGGTTATTGTAGATTCAAAAGGAATCCTACTTGGTTTAATGTGCTATTTACATCTGTCTTCTAAAAACAGCTCGTGACCCTATAAATTGTTTGGGGAAAACTAAATTAAAGTCTTGGTAAATAGGACGTCTCTCAAAATAGAACACTGGGTTTTGAATACAAAAATTTATTTTGAAACAAGACTAAGTTATATTTTTAGCTGGAAACTAAAACAATTCACTTACCCCCCCAAAGTATGATTTTTAGAACAGTTTGACAGTCATCTCCTAATTCTGCTCTCTAMTTTTTAACGTCATGCCATTAAAAGAATATGATGTCCATGTTCAGATTAAAACCCACACCTAATTTTTCCCAACTGCCCTGACTGAGGTAAAGATTTCTTATTTTTGGGATCACGGAGTGAGATKACAAATCAAAACCACATCGCAGTACAGTAGAAGTGTGGGGCCAAACGGTGGGAGCTTGTAGAGTATATGGGATTAGTCRCATCCAGAGAGTGACCCTTAGGTTTGACGACTGGCCTGAACCCTTCCTCAGAGGCACTTTTCCACTTTCAGAATTGGTAAAACACAAGCATGGACAGTTCTCCACATCAGGAGACTTAGGCCCAGTCCACATGGAAATGTTTTTTTCCTCCTCAAAGAAATCTCTTTTGCATTGTTGGCAGTTCAATAAAGTTAAAAAAAACTTATTTGTCYTTAGACTTTGTGTAATGATCATTTTTATTTTTTTGATCTGCTCCTTTTATGGCACCATCTGTAGTTAAACTAGCCTCTGCAGCACAACCACAAGCATGTAATCCATTGTTACTGCCAGTGTGTTTTCATGCTTGGGGTCGTTGGTTAGGATAAAGGTGGATTTATAACATCATAGGTCAACAGGTGGTGTTTTGCGCAGACAAAACTTTTATACATGCACAAAAAATTCCTGTGTGGACAGGGCCTAAGTAGAATCCAAAACGAAAAAATGAAAATGGTCCAATCTATCTAATCAAGCAAAACAAACATAAGGATTATTTTAGAGCTCTCATGTTAGATCGGTGCTTGTGTCTGGTCTTTATCTAGTCTTATATTTTATTTCCCCCTTGGGAACAGAAAAGACCATGCTTCTGGGGGGTATAAATTGTTTGCCTTTTTTGGACAACGTAAATTTACTGGCATTGCTGGATATTTAACAGGATATTTGTGGACATGGGGGTTCAGTGAAAAAGCTATGRACAAAGTTGATCATTGTGGATGGCTTGTTGAATGACCTCACTTTGGTTTGAAGAGCTAACCACTAGCCTGAACGCAGCCAAAACAAAAGTGGAATCTCCAAACTTTCATACAAGTTCATGCAAATGCTTTAATACACCTGTGCTGCTTTCACATTACATTTATTTGCATTGAATTCTGTGTTTTGTAACCGTAGCTCTTGACAGAATTTCAGATATTTCAGTTGAAATAGTGTAATTCATAAGTGACAACGCTGTAAAAAATTTAATAGTATTTGCACAAATCCTTACGAACTTAGAAGATTGAAGTAGTTTGGAGTCAGTACTGATCCACTATGGTTTTGGCTGTGTTTGGTTTAGCCATTAGTTAGTGACAAACTTAAGCGAGTATTTCCGTGGGCTGTGACTGTTTGAGACTAGCTGGCAAATGGCATTCCCAGGAAAGTCTCAAAAATTCACCAATAGCCACAAAAGTAGCAGGAAACCCCTGCYGCGTAGCTTCAATTTAGAGCACCTTCAAAAATTTTAATCCACACCGTCTCAAGAGCTGTGAGCTCTGTAATGGAAACCATTCAAGGCAAAAAAGTCTGTTTTAAAACCACACTAATGAAGAAAAATGATTGAAAAAGTGCCCCAGCACTGCACATCCTCATTTAGAAAGTGTGCTCCAGGAATTTAAATCAAATGTGGAGACGGGTGCTGAGCTGGGTGTGATGTGGGTGGAGGTTGACGACAAAACAATGTGCACGGCCAACAATACAATTTTGCAAGCCGTACACAAAAACAGGCCACAACTTTAAAAAAAAACTGGCCATGCAAAATGCAATCACATGGCTCTTTTATCGAAAGCACTTTGAACTCAAGTGAGACTCCAATATATTTCCCTTTTTTCCTCACAATTAAGAGTCGTAATCTCATTTTCTGAAGCCACAGCCCAGGGAAATACTAGATTAAGAAGTGTAAATAAAGGTACGCCAACAAACTGAACTGTATTTGCAGGAGGAATGCAAGGAGCAACTGACTGGAGAGCAGAACTAGACAGTTCCACTTAACCAGCTGRTCCAACACTGCACATTTTTTTCATTAAACAGTAAAAGGCTTGTTAAGTATGTACATCATTTCCTTTTTCTTTAACAATGTAAAGATCCCCCCATTCTTCTAAGATGGCTTAGCTCTTCATAGCTAATCTGATCGTTTTTAATAATAGGCTTAGACTTTTCAATAATTAGTTACCCAAAACACATCCCCACGACTTGATGAATAAGAACAGAATTTAATGACAGCAGCAGARAATTTGCATCATTTCTCACAATTCTAAGTCGCCAACAACTCCGCAACAGTCGCAGCCCAGTAAGACACTACTTCTATATTTAGTTTTTTTCAAACTAACATTTTTTGATCTGTGTTCTTTAAATTTGCTAAAATATTATTTTAAGATACCTGGTAAAATGCTTCACAGCTACAAAATCTGGATTCAATCAAAAATAAATTCACAGAAGACCTACACAATCTTGTCAGATGTAAAAGAAAGTTTAATTTCTTTTGAAAATTGACCAAGATGATTGAGTGTCATGGACCCWACAACTGGCAGCGATCAACAAAGATGTGTTGTGTGTAGCCTGTGTCACAATTACTTGATGACCATAAAATATGGAATCTTTTTTTTTACAACCAATTTAAAAAAAAATAAAAGATAAGTTTAATGTGTTCTTGGATCAAATTCATTGTCAAAGTTTCTCAATAAAATACTAATAAATCTTTGGTATTTATTTTTTTAATCATGACATTCAATGGTTAAATTGTTGTACATTAATCCCAAATGAAAGAACAGTTTTCCTTTTTATTTGTCACACTTCAGGTTTGTGTAAAATGTGAACTACGGTAATTCTTACTTGTGAGGGCCTCTGAGTACGAAGCAGTCATGTGACGACCTGCGATGCTTCAACTTATTTTAGTTGAGATCTGGGTCAATGGAAAAAAAACCCAAGATTAAATATTCCCGCTAAAGATTTGAATTTAGATACTGAGTGAATGTGTAAACACGTAACAAGGAACCAAACTAAAGTGAGTTTTGTAACAGATTCACCAAACATCAGCTRACTGAAGATGAACATGTTGCCCACAGACTAGAGTATAAATCTATAAATCCCACATATAAAAAACGCATCAGGGGAACTTTATTCGTCTTTCATGTCTTTTAACAGAACCCCAAAAGAAAAAAATATATTTCTGACACTAGGGCATAATTATTAACTCAAAGGACAAATTCAAAAGATGATTTATCTTGTTTTAGAGTAAAAACTGAAGACATGAGAACTCTTCCAAACTAAAGAAAAAAAATTAAATTGGAAAATCACACATTTTGTTAAGACAAAAAATAATCTATAACTGCATTTTAAGGCCTAAACACGTCTGTTACTTTGAGATCATCACTAATGTAAAAGAATAGATCCTCTGATCAAACACAGGAAAAAGCCATGGCCATGCTGCACCAAGAACCTAAATAAATACAGCTAGTAACGAAAGACTTGGGGGTTAAAATATTAAGGCAATGCATGTTCTTAGTGGGTTTTGTCCTCACTGATTTCTAAACATTAAAAGAAGAATAAAGATTACGCTCAATTAAATACACACCAAAAGAAAAAAAAAATACTTTTTTTAGGCTTTCTATTTTTACAATACCTGACAGCAGTTTGTGTRGCTTCACAGCAGGGCTGGACCCCCACCAGCGCCACCCCACCTTCCCCAACACCCTGCATCACATTTACCATATTTAAACTGTCTGGAACCAGAACTGCTGCCTCTCATTCACACTGCAGCAGTGCAGTAGTACAACCTCATCAGGAACCTGTCTTTCCCCCCCAGTACAGTCAGTGCAATGCTCAATGTTGCCTCTTTAAAAAAAATAATAATAAAATAAAATAATAATAATAATATAGTAAAAAATAAATGGGATACAATCCCAGGATTGTGGGGACAGGTAACGTGGCTGGCACTGGGGCAAAATAAAAATAGACCCACCTAAATTTGAAATAAAATTCATTAGATGACAAAAGAAAGAAGTGATTAAAGACTGTGTGGTTCAGAGGATGAGCCTCTCCTCACTCTAGTGAATGTAGGCTCTGTAGACTGCAGAGATATCGTTGTCTGACTGGTCCAGCGCTTTAGCCCTCTTGTAAACCTGCACAGATTCACAGAAAAAAAGTATTACCTTTTTAAAACACTTTTATTAAACAGGAAAAATACTTGTTTATTCGTTAAACTGTCAGTGTACAGACACAGAGAAATTTGTTGGTACCTACAGTATCTACACTAGTAAACACACAACTGAAAACAAAGTTTTCTAGTTGCCTCTGCTCCAGACCATTTTAGGTTGCCTGCTGCTGTTGCCAAAATTAACAGACCCAGATAAAAACAGAACCAACTTTATGACACCAGAAATCCTAAACTTGACCTTAAAAGGCACAGTGTGTAGGATTT
>NW_013952650.1:94039-98291 GCF_001266775.1 Austrofundulus limnaeus | reverse complement strand
GTTTTTTTTTATTATTGTCATTAGTGATTATCTCAGTTTCGGCTAAAAGAATTGACAAAATCCTACACACTGTGCCTTTAAGTGGCTTTAACTATTGCAGTTGAGAAATTCATGACATTTGGAACAGCATGTTTTAGACACTACAGGGCAGCTCAAAGTAAATTATTTGACAAAAGTCTCTTCCTCTGCTACTTCTCTGTGGCAGTTACCAAAAACAAACATAAAAAAGAATGTGTGTGTCCTTATAATGGAAACAGTAAAATACTCTTTATTGGACCCTGACATCAAAACAAATACAAAACAAAACAAAATGATTAGTTTAGAAAAGTCCAGCACAATAACATTTTGTTCCAAACTATTATCTGTTTTGAATCTAATATTTTGTCATGTATGTTAAATCTCATYTAAATAAATATTAAATAAATATATACATAAAAATAACAGGTGTACCTCATTGGCAGCTGCAGCCATTGGGGTTGGATGGTTAGCCATGTCTCCCATGGAGATGGCTAGCCTCAGGTCCTTCTGAATGTGTTTCAAATAGTAGTCTGGTTTAAAGTTGCCCTGCAAAATATCTGATAAACACAGAAGAAAGGTCAATGCCCCACTTTCAAATGTAAAGAGCAAGAGACTTCAGGGTTAGGAAATTGTATGAGTATATTGACTATTGGCTGACAGGTTTTTTTCCCCTTGATTTGCTTTAGCTAGTTTAACTTTCTCTTAAAAAAACAAAACACTTTAAGACACCCATGCAAATCTAACGCCAATATTCAGTTGTTCAGCTGATGACAGCAAATTAAAAAACTAGCCTATAATCAGAGTTGCACATAAGCGGTGCACAGGTGCGCTTGTGCTGTCAAAAAAAGGAAAAAGCGCACCAGATGGGATGTCATAAAGCTCCCTTGCGTACTGTACCTARGCTTGTACCTGATTGTCTGCCAAAACAACAGCTAGCAGGGCTCTAGAGTGCGACCAGTTTGGTCGCAAAGGCGACCTGATTTCTTGAAAAAAAAAAAAAAAAGCCCTGACACCCCTATAGATAAATGTGTTAAATGAGTGAAGGAAAATATGAGCTAAAGCAACAACCCTAGGTTCTCCCCTGAGAACCAGACCAAAAATTTTATGTGCAACCCTGCCTATAATCCAACTCTWGTAGATTTGCTTTAAAATATTTAACAATGCCATGTAAGCAGTTTTTCRTGTCTGGAAAACTCAGACCGCCCCAAACAAAATGTTAATTAAACATCCTATTATCACAATTCATGTAAATCAGCAGAAGTCGTCTTAAAGATCAAGCTTACTTTGACATTTCTGGTCCACAAAAGTGCTAGCCATCTGGCCCTGGCACAGGATGTCCAGGAAGGTCTGCTGTGATTGGCCGGTGGCCTGGGCCAGAGTGAGACCTTCTGCAATGGTGGCCATGAAGCTGCCCTGGACCATGTTCAAGATCAGCATCATTTTTGATGCATTGCCCGCTTCACCTGGAGACATAAAACCACGTTTGTGAACATTAAATTTTTATTAGTTTACTCAGGCCAAGATTTCTGTGTTGCTGGGAGCTGACCACAATTAGCTGGCAGAGCTAATCAACTTTGGCCACAACATTACTCTGTGCCGGGTGACCGGATCTTTGGGGCGAAGCAGTAGCCTCATTTATAAGACAGCTCAGTCYGGGACTGATGCCTGTTCTGTCCTCCTCCGAGCATTCAGAAAAAACATGGAGGTGGAAGGGCGAGTAAAATGAGCCCGCCTCTGATGTGTCCTTGAGCTGTGAGCAGAGGTAGTATCAGAGCCGGGACCGAGCCCGGCAGACCCACTTGTGAAAAAGCAACCCGCGGTTCTGTGCTCAGAAAATGATAATGAGCTGATGACATCAGTGAGCGACCCTAGGATCTAACCAACAGATTTATTACCTTATTACATTTTTCACAGTGGAATCTGACTGATAAAAACTTTGGAGTTTAATCCAGGACCAGTTTGTGGATAAACAACGTCGAGTGAAGAGCCGCAGACTTTTTTTCTCCGCATTGCACTCCCCGGGGAAGGAATCCCATGCAGTGACGTATGCTGGAGCGGAAGGGGTTTCCCAGCAGCTCGGCTCGGGGTGTCTCGGGAACTATGAACTATGTGTGAAAACGAACGCCGAACAACCACGTGGCGGCGCGTCGACCGGTCAAATGCCGAGCGACCATACTGCCAGCTTTATGAAAGAGGTTAGTCTTTGCTGTAATCATTTTTTGGGGTTAGAAAGCCACTGAAGTGTCACATTTAGAAAACATCTCAGTTYCTCTGAAACTCCCTCAACATACGGAATCACCACTGGTCTGGCTCTGCTCCTTACATCCAGAAAACTGAATGTAGTTATATTTCTTTGTAATACGTGAGATTCAGAACTTTGTGGTTTAAAATGGTAAACTGAAAATGCTTGYGTGGCTGTCTGCAGGGAAAACGTGTACATATATTTACACACTACGTTCGCTTTGTGGAACATTGTGCAGGCAACTTTTTGTGTGTCCGAACTGTTGACACACAAAGCCCCTGGGTGCTGCCTGGTATGGACAGCATTAATAGCTTCATACTGCTCCAAACTTTTCAAGCACTTCCTCTTGTAACCACTTTCTGGAGTTCTTTTAAGTGGCTCATATTACTTTGAAATATTCTATTAAAAGGCTTTGGCACTAACAACCCCCCCCAAAAAAAAACTTCAATTCCGACCCAATTACTACTGTTTTTCTGAGGATACTGTACACTTAAGAGCAGCTTGCGTACCGAGGAAAAACGAGGTCTTGCCCATGGCCTGGAAGCAGCTGCTGCAGTCCTCGTACACCGTCCTGTCACCGGCTGCCAGGATCACCAACATTCCATCGTTGGACAGCTGCTGACTTCCTGAAACTGGAGCCTCCAAGAAACGGCCACCCCGGGATGTGATCACCTGACATTCAAATATAAAACAGTACAAGTCTACTTCTCAGACAAGAAGTATCAGACTGCTGTTCCTATATAAAAAAAATCATGATTGCTAGAAGAAAAAAAAACTGATCGAAAGGTTTCAAAATCATTAAAAAAATAAATACTGTATAACTGAGAATGGAAACCTCATTTGTGGCTCTGCTGGTGTGAGTGTGTGTGTCGGTGCATACTTGTGACAGTTCTGTGATGGTCTCTGGATCTACAGTGGACATCTCCACATAGCATTTGCCTGGTCTGATTCCTTGCAGAACTCCACTGGGTCCCAACACCAACTTCAAAGGATTAAACAGAAACCTCAGTCAGACCCAAATATATCCAAATGATAACTTTTCTTACTGTTGATGATACAGATGGCACTCACGTCTCTGGCAGCCTTGGGGTCCGAGACACAAGAGAAAGTAATGTCACACATAGATGCCACTTCTGCTGGGGTCCTGCCTAATCTGGCACCCTCCTGGATGAACAGGTCACACTGAAACATAGAAGGCATGACTTGATGCATTTCTCTTCCAGAGCCAATAAAATAATGAAGGTGGGGGTTAAAAACTCATTTCAATGCACAAAAACGGCAAATACATTCTGAATTGTTTTAAGGAGGTGAAAATKTGAATATTTAATCTTAATGCCCAGCAATGGGTGCGACTCCTAAATGTGAAAGTGCATCATCTGGGACCTCATGTATAAACGGTGCATATGCATAAAAATGTAGTGAGCCATGAGTTCTACACACATATTGTGTATTAAAACGTGAAAGTGTGATTACATATATTCAAACCTCCCTATTCCTAAAGCGGCCCGACTGAAGCCTACACACACACACACGCGCGCACGCACGCACGCACGCGCACACACACACACACACAGCTGCAGTCAGCTGAGAGGAGTCCGCTGCAAATTCATCTTGCATGCTGCACAAAGTTGCCACTGCTCTTGCCTTGTTTCTAAGGTGGGATATAATATTTAATATAATGTTTTTCTCTGATACTGTCTCTGTAAATTAAATCTCTCAGTGTTTGACTCACAGATCAGTGACTGCTTCACCTCGTCCTCCCTGTCTCGTGATACAGTGGTGTGAAAAAGTGTTTGCCCCCTTCCTCATTTGCTGTTTTTTTGCATGTTTGTCACACTTAAGTGTTTCGGAACATCAAACCAATTTAAACAATAGTCAAGGACAACACAAGTAAACACAAAATGCAATTTGTAAATGAAGGTGCTTATTATTAAAGGAGAAAAAAATCCAAACCATCACGACCCTGTGTGAAAAAGTGATTGCCCCCTAAAC
>NW_013952650.1:79917-92936 GCF_001266775.1 Austrofundulus limnaeus | reverse complement strand
GTTTAGGGGGCAATCACTTTTTCACACAGGGTCGTGATGGTTTGGATTTTTTTCTCCTTTAATAATAAAACACCTTCTTTTACAAATTGTTGTCCTTGACTATTGTTTAAATTGGTTTGATGTTCCGAAACACTTAAGTGTGACAAACATGCAAAAAAACAGCAAATGAGGAAGGGGGCAAACACTTTTTCACACCACTGTATTTAACAGTCTGTAGATTAAATTTAAGATTATCACTAATTTAATTTATGTAATGTGGATCTAAGCTTTGAAGTCATAAAATTATTTTTATTTCATTAAGTTTAATCGCTGTTCTAAACATATTTAGTGTTTTTCTTCACTTTCTCTCTTTAACATCYCTCCTATAGCTCAGATCACAATTACTGGCAAACATTAGGTGATGATGTAATCTAGTGACTTAAATTAGATTAATCTAGAAAATAACGAGTTGGTTATTCTCTTCATGTTTTTTGCACTTTATTTTTTCATGATGTTACTGGCTGGAAAGCAGTAAGCTTTATTTTTTTCTATTTATTTATAGACTGTCCTGTGAAGTTCACACAGTGTTTAGGAAGTTCACTTAACATGTTTAATATGTTTCATGAATCAAGAAAAATTAGAAATGGTGAAAAGGTAAAGCCACAGATTTGTTTGATTTATTGTAATCTGTGCTTTAAATAAATCTTACTTTATTATAAAACAGATTGATTTATTGCTTCTGTTTGTTGGAAAATACTTAAGACAAAAAGAATTGCATGTTAAATCGCAATTTATAGATAAAAAAAAAAATCGCCATTATTTCCCAAAATCGTTCAGCCCTAATTCTTATTGAGAAGAATWCCATGTCAGCTCAGCAAATTAATTCAGAGCTAATCAGGTGGGATGATTACTAAAGTGGACAAAATGTAGACTATCACGCACACACCCATGAATAGCTCTGTAGAGTTGTGTGTAATTGTGGAACAATGGCAGCTTTGGCACTGTTGGAGGACATTGCCAATAGAATGAGGGAGGGAGCGTGTTTTCAGGGATCACACCAACCAAACGATGATCATTATCCAGTTTAGATTGCCCAGAGCAGTTATGATGGACCTCTGTGCTGAACTGGCCCCAGCATTACAGAGGAAAACTAGGAGGATCTGTGCTTTGCCAGTTAAAGCCCACACCATGCTGGGGTTCGTTGTGCTGGTTGACAAGTTTTTTTTTTTACAGTCATCCCTGAGCTGTTCCACGACAGCCGCATGGGATGACCTCATTTGTATGATGCCCAGATATATCAAATTTCTGAAACAGTAGCTGAAACACCCTCTTGATGTGCAGCAATGCAATTTTTGACATAAACCATTYAATGAATAAGCCTCTAAGTTCTACCAAGCTCCTGTGTGCCTCTGTTTACAGTAATTAAACACATGCAGAAAGATGGAAATGGCTCAGCCTAAGAGGTGCGCCCTGGTTCTCTCCATTCATGAACAATAATAATTCATGTAATTCATGTACAGGAAGTAGAGTGTAACATTATGARAGGTGATGGGCAGGCCTCCTTCACTTTACTTGCATCCTTATGTCTTGACTATTTCACCTTTTTTGTTCCTTCTATGGGTGTGCACAGCTCTAAAAAAAGCATCTTTGCACAAACATTATTCCTCTTTGCACATGATACAAATGCCAGAGGACAGTGTGCCAAATATGTTTACACCCTACTACTTTATGTGGAAGTGCTGTTCTCACATTCCATAAAATTCTTARTTTTCCTGCATATTTGTATATTTAGACAGTTGTGTCATTTTCATTTTGTCCCTACACCAACTCTTAATATGAAAGATGCATTAGGTTCCTGACCTTTTCTGGTGTGCACACAACAGACAACATACAAAGCCAGTGTTYGGAAGTACTTTAGCTTTAATGAAGTTAAAGAGAAAAATTATACTGATAAGAGACGCACTATATCTAAGCTGTGTTCATGTTTCCACTCGTAGGAGGAGAAAATCTGCCTGTTTCTGCTCCCTCTGCTAAAGGCAGCTTTTCAGTGGKCTGTGGACTGCTAGCAACTACATGGCAAACAGCATTCATGAGAGAGTAGCATGTAATTTCCTCACTTAAATCACAAAAGCTCATAGTCTTGACACTTGAGAATGAAGACAAAAATAAGTTGTGGTTTTTAAACACCGGTTGCGCAAAATGCAGCCCCATGGCTCGCTGGTGACTTGGTCACAAACACATCGAATTTAGTGAGAATGCAACATTAAATCTGCCTGCTTTCAGTCACCAATTGGTCACCTGTAATTGCRGCTCAGTGAAATATGTTGCATTTGGCCGAGACTGAACTGAGGAAAATCGCATATGGGCACGCCCATGGAGTTCTAGAGTAGTGACTAGGACTGCAACGATTAATCGACGACTAATCAATTATTAAAATAATCGATGACTAATTTAATAATCAATTAATCGTTTTTTTTTTTTGTTCTTTACTTTGTTTTTCTCTCCAAACTGCTTTGACACCTTCCACTGCCACATCTGCCTTTCTGTCCTTGACACACATGCACAGTAGTGGTAACTGGGGTAGGCCGTGGACGTCACAAGACATTATACAGACAGGCTCTGGTATCATGGCTACCCAGCAACGGAGCTCAAAAGTGTGGGATCATTTTAAGAAAATAAAGAGAAACCTGTGCAATATCTGCAGAGCAGAACTTGCCTTCCACAGCAATTATTTTTAGTTAGCATATAGCTAAAATCTAACGATGGTTATATAATAGCAGCTGTATTCTGGCACGATAAGCTCTATGTTTTATATTCAATTAATGTATGATCYGATTAGTCGACAAATCGAAAAAATAATCTGTGATTAATCAATTATAAAAATAATCGTTTGTGGCAGCCCTGGTAGTGACATGAAAACAGGCCGAGTAAAAAGAAGAGTTTCAGACATATCAGAAGCAATGGCCAAACAGCATATGCTCACTTCCACCTATAAACACAGTTTATCAGCCACAGTACAGACCAACAACCGTTAACACGTCTTCACATCGAAACATCTTTTACAATTCAGAGACTGAAATCTAGACTGTAATTTCTGTCAAAATCTCGACTCTTTGACATTATTAAAACCGTCTCCTAATATGTTTATAAACTGTTACGGCTTTAACAGCTCCTCCACCTTGTGTTCCTCCTCTGACTGATAAACACCCAACAGAACTTACAGCTAACTTCATGTTTTCTCTACTCAATAAGTTCCCCACAGAGCGGTGCAGCACTTTGCAGCAGCCTAACCGYGGTGTGTTCACTGGCAGGAMAAATAGGATTTTTGAGTGCATCTCTATTTAAAACATAATTTGTGCCCATTTTAACCATATCTTGACRTGTTCACAAGTCACTCTGTTGCAGTACAATACCTTTTCTGCTGTGCGGTTCCACACAGTCACGACATGACCCATTTTCAACAGGTTGGAAACTATGCCRCTACCCATGAGTCCCAGACCCAGGAAACCTATCCTGCAAGACGGAAATACAAGAAAAGCAATTTARTCAAAGGTGGAAAACAAACAACCTGGAATGACACATTAACTTAGTGAGCTGCCTTCAAGACACATTTATTAGTTTGAACCATGTTGCTCATTAAYGCTCCAGTGAGGATCTGTTCAAACCTTTTATCTGTGGGTGTGATGCTGCCATTAATGGCTGTGCTGTCTGCTGCTTGGATGGAAGTTGACCCTGTGACCTGCAAGGTGACAAAAAAACATTAAATAAATTGTGTCGAGTGCATCGAGTCTCAAGAAACATTATTTCAGTGTTAGTTCATTTACCTCTTCAAYGATTTTCAGGCGCTTGCTAATGGGCTCCATGGATGAGGCTGGCTGTGTGCGAAAAGGACACAGAGACGAGATAATAAACAGAACCAAAGCAAACGTCATACTCTCATGCCCAGCTCACAGCAGAGTCTAAAGCTGCTGAGTATCTCATTGGTGTGAAACTGTTCACAACAAACTGCAAACAGAACAAAAAAAAAGGTTTCCAAAATGTCTCTAAATGTTTGCGATGGTTCTCCGATACCCCAGAGTCACAGAGCTCTTTGGCTGCTTACATTTTGAACACGTGCAAAATATGATAAGTGCAACACTATATACACACATTTCTCATAATAGCATAATGCAGGGATCTGAAACTCATCTCAAACCTCTCAATGCAGGGTTTGGAAACATATGAAACTACATAGTGAGAGATAAAACACAAAACTAAGACAATTGCTATCAAAGTGACATTTAATTAGGATACCTTTGGCTAAACTGCAACAACAACAACAACAACAAAATAATAATCTGCAGTTACATTCATGTTTTGGATGAYAATTTAAAGACTTCTGCGATTTTTGCAATTGTCTATCTCTTACTAGTTGTCAACAGTCAAAGTCCACTGAGATACTAGCCAATCACAAGCAGTTTGTGAACTTAGAAATATTTCACAGTAAACCTTTAGTTAATTCTGCATAACCTTTATTGGCAGCTGCCAAAATGCTAAAAGTATTGAGTTCTTTTAAATAATTTTGAGTTTTCTGACTTTTAAAAAAATAAATGTGTAATATTAAAGACCCAGGTATCCTTGAAGGATTTAACTGTATATGTATTAGCTGAAGTTATCATGACATGACTGATACAGGTGTTTGTTTTCTATGGCATTTTTAATGTTAAGTTAGTATCTATATTAGATGTTGGCCAGTACCTGCTGATTAATAGGAACATCTTGTTTTCAATTTAATTTTTTTTAATACATACATAGGCTTACAAGCTCTCTCATTATATTGATTCACAAACCTGATAATCACAGATAATCAAGTTGCAACAATACTGGTTTCATGATCCAATCCCAACACCCTGAACTGTAAGGTGCCCACWAGTTCCCACCATTACTGGCTGAAATTTACTGTAGTCGTCTTGAATTTGGTTAGTTAATAAGTTGTAGAGGTAATGGTTACTTTCTAAAAGTTTAAGACAAGTATTATATGATTGTTTGTCTTTCATGGTGGCAGGGGGGGAATGAAGATGATGTGATGCAGATTTTGCTGCTTGTTTTCTCTTACCTTCTCAGACTGGCTTAGCAGAAAGTGGTGAAAGTGTGGGTCATCTTTGACCAGCTGCAACAAAAGAAGAACTCAGTGGGACATTGTTCTTATGAACAGTAAATTCGAAACAGAAAGAAAACTCAGCTCAAATGACGACATCAGTGCTTCAATCCAGGCTCTTTCAGAATCTGTCTCGAATGCTCTAACTTTTCTAAACAGAGATTTCAGTGTTTTCTTCCAACTCAAAGAAAGAAATTGTTTGGGGAATAAATTTTTTTCTAGACAATTTATCTGACTCAGATGAAGTAGGGGGTGTATAATAAAACATACTCACTGATACGACATTTATCACTCTGTTCAAACTCCAGGGACATCTTACATCATTCACATTAACTCCTCTTACCCTTCMTGTGTCTGCCCTGTCATAAACTACTGAGCTGAAGGGTTTCATTTTATGTACAGGTAGCATCTCACTGGGATGCAACTGGTGGCAATTAGATGACGAACGATATTCACAAGAAAATCTCCAAAGTCTCAAAAGGGGTTCCCAATATCCTTGTGCGAGTCAACGACTCCAGGCTGATTTAGAYTTCAGCAGGATGTGAAACGACACATCCGTCATGACACAATTTCTAAGGGTGCGCCAAAAAAAGATTCTTATAAAAATTGCAAAATGTTTCAGTTTTTCCACAAACTGATATAAAATGTCCCAAAATTGATTAAAAAAATATGCTGGCTGTCAGACTCCATTTTGTAACGACGCGGGACGTCAAGTCACAACACAGCCAGTTGTGGAACATACGCATGCATGAAAAGCAATGCTTTTATGAAACAGTTGCATCAATTCCATCTAAGCATGGATTAATGTTCAAAAGTTAAAATGTCTGTCTTGCGTCTGACCTCAAAGTGCACAGGCGTCCAGCTTGAAGTGATGGACACATTTGATGCAGAAATCGCATTTGGTGTGAACGCAGCATAACCATGGGTAGGGCTGGGCGATATGACCTAAAATTAATATCACAATATATTGACTAGTTTCACCTCGATAACGATAAATGCACGATATCTCTTACCACCCCCCACTACACACAAGTACACGGTATAGTATAGTCATAACACTGTGTCCACGTTCTTAGTCAAAGTTCACAGTTTAGACTTTGAACATCTTTTCTGTAGTTTATATTTGTCATTTTAGTGTTTTTAATATATTGGATAAAAAACATTTTTGGCAAAACTTTAGTCAGATATAGTCACACAAATATTCAACCATCTTCATAACTTTTTGGTGCAAACATTATGTATGTACTATAACTTTATATTTAAAAAATATATACCAAATATGTCTTTTGTACTGCACAAAATAACTTAAATACAATTTTTTTATTTGTTAGACTGATTGATTTCTCTATTAAAATAACCATTTCTTTCAAAAAATTATTATTTAGAGAGTCATGTAATCATTTAATACTATTTATTCGTCATATTTGATCATTTATTGCATTACAGAGCAGTTTAGTCCCAGTATGGTTCTAAATATAAGCAAGCTACTGTATATTGTGAAGAATGACATTTGTAGATATGATAAGCTACACAGCAGGTTTTTTCTTCTTTTTTTTTTGGGGTGGGGGGGGGGACGCTAAGTGGAGACTCGTCTTTTCTATAATATGGGACAGACGATTGTTCATCTGTTAGAGTTAATAGTGTTTCATTAGAAGAGCTGAAACAGCAGCTCTCAGAACAGCCTGTGTGCACCTTGGCGCGCTCCTGTAACAGCGCTGTCGAGGAGAGGAGTTTGGTCACGCGAGCAAAGTTGGACATATCWGGTAGAAAACAACACTCTGAACACATAAACTTATAGTGTGTTAGATTTTAGATACCAACGTCTCGGGTAGCTCGGGAGAGAAGTGTGGAGGACGGGGTTTGYTCACTCAGGACAGGAGCTGCAGCCGAGCTGCAGGCTGACCAGTGTTTATCCCAGACTGCTGACATCAGAAAGACCCGTCCTGCTCTGCTCTGATTGGATAAAGCTGTGGGGTTCGTTTGATTTGTTGTATGCAGTGTCTGTTTAAACCTGTATCAGACTGGGCAGCTTTAACGATACAACAGAAAAACAAGCAGGTTTYTCTTTTCCTCATTTACTGAAAATACTGACATGAGCAAAATGACGGTTATTGTCAAATGTCGGTTTCAGTTATTTTTCGGTTTATCGCCCAGGCCTAATCGTGGGACCAAAAATCAGAATCGAATCATGTGATAGTAAAAGATTAGCCCCCTGGTAATATTGGATGTCAGTCTTACAGTGTTGATAGTATAAAGACAATGTGGGGAATAACCATCACATTTTCTCTCTTTACCCTCCCACAGCACTCCCACTGTAGTTCCCTCCACACATATAGCTAAGCTTATAAACACAGTACTCCCTCACACTTTCGAGGAGCTGGTCCTCGAAGCTGTCCATCTTGCTGATATAATAACCAGCTTCTGGAAGTGAGCCGTTTTCAGCAAAATAACATGCAGATTAGGCATGGGCCACTCCACATAAACAAATACACCCCATGAAGTTCTGACCAATCACACAATATACACCGAATTGTCTGCAAGACAGTTCTGACTGGGGACTATGCAGAACACAGGGCATCAGAGAGCGGAAACAGACAGAAGCTTCGCAGTTTTCATCACACAAGAGTGTAAGCCAAACATGAGAATGTAAGCATTGATCAGTCTTCAGTCTTACTGCTTAAAGGAGACCAATTATAGGTCCTAGAAATGTTTATGGTATGTCTGTGGGCTATCCAGACCATGTTCATTCAATTTAATGCACAAAATAATTCTCAGATAATAAAATTTCCCATTTTCTAGCTCTGCCTGCTCTTACTTACRTTCAGAACAAGCTGTTTATGTTAATGAGCTCTGTTGGTAACGCCCTCCAAAAATCTGTTGACATTAACTCCGCCCTCCAAAAATCTGTTGACATTAACTCCGCCCTCCAAAAATCTGTTGACATTAACTCCGCCCTCCAAAGCCAGCGTTTACGTTAGCATGGCTAATAATAGCAGWAGCTCCGTTGTACAACTATATATATGAGTCAGAGTCGTGGTCGCAGCTTTTTTTCCCTCCCCCTCCTCCTGTGTCGGAGCTCTGCGCTCACTCTGCATGCTGTTACCAGGGCAGGTAATTGGAGCAGCAGCTGTCAAAATACCTCAGAAACTCGAACAAATAGGCTAAAGCTAAAAACAATAGAGGTACAAGAGAAAACGTGTTCATAACGAATGAAAATAAATAATTAAATTGTTTGTGTCCGTGCCTGTCTCAAACCCTGGTCTCCCACTCTCTTGGTCCAACACTCTACACATTGCCCTATTGGAGGCTTGTTGTGAAATGAGCCACACATTACACAACAACACCGTGACAGCTTTTTATACTGGAGGTGGAGTCTTAACCGGGGGTTGCTAGGTAAGGGGCTGAACGCAGGTTCCGGTGGGTTGTCGTACGGCTTGTGACATCACAAAATGTAGGAAGTATAAAACTTGTCATTAATATACATTAAAAATACATTTACTTACAGTAAATATGCCCCTGGGTGAATTTTTTTGGTCCTAGGACTGTTTTTTAAGAAGTACATACCCAAAGTTGGGTAAAAAAAACTTTAAAAAGTGAATTTGGCTTAATAAGTCCCCTTTAAGAAAGGAGTCTAAAACCAGTCTCAATTTAATTTTACTAATTTTAGAGAGATAGATGTATTTTGAGTGGGCCAAGAAAGAATGTGCGCAACCTAGAATACAATTTTGCAAGCTAGGCACACAAAAGTGATAAAAAAGAGACCTTGGTAGCACAGGTTGCAAACGTTCAAGACTTCCCCAAAAAATGCTAAATTTTCGTATTGTCTCGCAATTTTTAATCATTAACCATCTCCAACAGTCACAGCTAAAGACACAGAGTTGGTCAACATTRGCCAACGTAAAAAATAAAAAAATAAAAATCAGCAATCAACACTGCCTGTGCATAATTAACCAATTAACCAAGTAGGAAACATGTTGAACATGAAGAAGCAGCAACTTCAACCAGTGCAGCTTCTTAGATATTATTTTTAAGAGTGAATGGTTCTGTTTACTGAAGTTAACCAACTATTGTATTTTGATATATAAAAAAATTCTTATTGGCAAAAAAATAGTACTAATAAAAATCAGTTTCATATCTGCCATCAGCTGCATTGACATCTAAAGATCAACCTAGGTATAATTAATAACAGATATATGTCGATCTCTAATCACAGCCCAGTGAGATTCTACCTTCAGCCATCATATATTTAATTTTCTCAAGAACACTATTTTGAACCAGAAATTGCTTAGAATTGCACTTTTCAATTTCTGTATCCGTCTTAAGGAAATAAAACATGCTTAGATAAGCTTATGTAACACACACATGCAGTTGGGGGGAAACAATTTAGTGGATAATTTTGATCATTCCTCAACACGGTTCACAACCTGTTACGTGTTATGCAATTTAAGTGAAATTTGTATAATTTCCAAATCCAGATATTTAAATGTGGTTCCATTTCAGTCAAATCATTCAGACCCAGATTTTCAAGCCAAAAAAAGAAGGCTATACAATAGATTAGTGTGTTGCATAATTCCACAAAGAGGAAATYATAAGGGAAATTGGTGGTTACTGTTCACAGCTCAGCACACAATGAAAGCCATTACCAATGAGAAAGACTCACTGCTTCCTGTATAATATATAACTGAGCTCAGTTGTAACAGCTATGCAAATGTTTTCACAGAAAAATATAAACAGTTAACTTAGATATTAGGTTTGCATCATTTCATCACACGGACACACACGCGCACACACACACACAGTGGTCAAACCAGCTCAAGAGTATTTCTTTTAGAGTGGTCATCAACCCTGGTTCCTTACTCCATATTTTTAACAAAAGCAGAGCTTTGTTCATTTTATTTCTGAGTCAACTGAACCTTTGCTTCTTTTTGAGCCTCCATCTTTAGAGTTGCTGACCATCTCAAGAAGATACACCCAACAAACATCTTCAGCAGTCAAAAGTGAGCACCAAACAGGTCAGAAGGGAAAGGTCTGCAGTTGTTGGGAACGTAAAGCCAAAGGTTAAGGTCAGGTAGAAGAACAGCAAGGCAAGGCAGACTTGGTGGAGGAGTAAAAAAAAGGGTGGGGTGGGGTGGTTCACCTACACTGCTCTCCCATTTGAATCCTGAGCCAGGTCCAGCCCCCAGCCTCTCAATAGCAGACGGCTCGGGGTCAGAGTCAGTTAAGTCCTTAAGGAGGAAAAAGACACATTCACCTTTAAATCAGAAGGGTGAATTTGTTTAGGTCCCAGTTTGCTGCTGTGGGGGAGCATTTCTGCCATATATGGAGAACACTGTTAAAGAACATACAGAATTTCATTGTTTTCAGTATTAATGTAGAACCAGAAACATCCAAAACCCTGGTTAAATACCAGCAAACGTATTCAATTCAGTTTACATATATAGCGCCAAGTAAAAACAGTCATCCTCTCAGGACATAATACAATCAATCTAATGAAGCCAGCAGATTTGCGTTGAATCTTCACTCCATCACAGTCTCCCATCCTGAGCAGCACATCGGCAGCAGTGGAAAAGAAAAACTTCCTTTTAATAGAACAGAACCTCCAGCAGAACCAGGCTAAGGACGGGCGGCTATCTGCCTCGACCGGATGAGTTTGGGGGGATAGCAAACAGCATCTGCTGGGTTAGCTCTAAGAGTAGGACTCTGATATAAAGTTAAACGTAGTACATGAAGAAAAGTCATAAAGACACACGAAGAAAAATACATGAACAACTACAGCTCCCATGAATTACACAACCAAAAAATACAAAATAAAACTGTTAATGAAGATAACAAAACAATTAAATAAAAATCAAGACGTGAGGCTTTAATGTACCGATATGAAAGATCAAAATAAAATTAAAGTAATTTATTTTGCATAACTTTCTAGCAGCACTGAACATTTTTTGTCAAAGAAAAAGGTGAAAGAAACTAGGTGTTAAATTAAAAATAGTCAATTTTTTGTAACTTTACTTTATCCTGATTTGCAACAATCATATACAGTACCTATAGAAGAGTATTGCATTAATATAAATTTCCTTTCAAGTAACTACTCTAATTAAAAAGGACAAAGACAATATTATTGAAAAGTAAAAGTCAAGGGGTAAATACAAAAACATTTTCAAGACCCTAAACATACTCAGAAGTTGTGTTAAATCCATCATCAAGAAATAGAAAGAATATGGGACATGTGTGTAAATCTACCAAGAACAAGCSATCCTCATAAACTGAGTGACCACGAGGTCACCAAAATGTGACCTCTCAAGGAGTTATGGGAAAATACAACAAGCTTCAGCTTGTGAGAAAGGAGAGACCRTGCATAAAACACGGGTCTTCTGCAGGCAGCAGATGGTCCTACAGGACTTGGTATTTTATGGCTTTTATTTTACCTTCTATTCTTACAAGCCTGCCAGGGTCGGCTGCCGAGAAGCACTCAACTATTACGTCTTTCACATGCTCCAGTTAAGAGTTAATATGAATTTTCTTCAGCAGTGACTTTCTCTTTACCACTCTCCCACACAACTTAGACTGGTGAAGATGGTGGGCATCAGTATGTAGATTCACCGTAAAGGGAGATCTACGTAATCACTTTTTTTTACATTACATTTTTATTTAACAACCAGCTTCTTCTGGGAGTGTATTATTTTCTACAACATGTAGAAGCATGTGCAGTTCCTCTGCAGCCAAAAACACMCCCACAAGTGTGTGTCCCCAAAATAATCCAGAGTGTATGCCGAAAAAGGTAAGAAATTATGTCAGTCTGTATGAAACTAATGGTAGCATCATACACGAGGAGGCTTTTTAAKTTGAAAAGATGCAGGGGGTCACATCATTCTCGAATCAAATTATACATGCATAAATACTGGATTTATTATTGTTGAATCAGTTTCTTTGAACTTTTTAAAATGAGGCTAGTGTATTACTTCAGCCTGGGATTAAAAACCATACAATAGAAATGAAGAACTGCCAGGTGTTGAGCAAACACATAAAAAAAAAGTCTCATCTGTTTTTCTTTATCATTACTGTTGGTTCCTTTTCAGTCATTTCACTCATTACAACACACAGTTGTATATGGGACACGCGCGCCCTTGCGCGCCTGGCTGAAGCCACCTCTAATCACGTCTTTAGACCTGTGACGTTGAATGTCGGGTGACAGGCTCCGCCTTCACCCTATAAGTTTGGAGTCATCAGCGTCATTACTCAGTTCTATCACCCTTCACCTCGCGATAGTCACCTCTAAACCTGAGCTCACATAGCTGCTGCTAGTTAGCTCAGCTTCTAAGGTTCTTAGGCTAGCTTTACTGGTGCTAACCGCGTTAGCTGCTGGTTCGTATGTCTGCCGCTCGACGCTACTTAAGTGACCTTTATTTTCTGCTGAAAATCTGTTTTGTGGTTCACGATGAGCACAAAACCACCTTCGAAGAAGCCGAAGTCTTCTGTTCGCCCCTGTCCTCAGGGGTGCGGCTTTAAGCTTCATGAGAAGGACCAGCATGAGGCCTGCCTAGGAATCATTCACGCTCGACGGGCGCTTGTGGAGCCCAAGTCCTGCTGGGCCTGTGCCGGACTTTCGCATCCGACACTGGAGAGGAGAGCGAAATTCCCGGAGAAAATGCTGGGGGAAACTGCTGTTTTCCGACAAGACCCGCTGCTCTCTGAATCCAGCCAGACGGCTCAGTCCGACGAAAACGAGGATTCTGCGGTCGAAGCCCCCGCTGCTAGCTGGGCGGACCAGATGGAGCACGAGGCGGCCTCACCCGACATCGAGGGGGGCGAGACTCAGTTTCTACTGGATCTAAACCAAGAGGAGGACGATGTTCTGCAGATGGAGCAGGAGGTTCTCAGTCTGTCCGAAGACGATGAGGAGTCG
>NW_013952650.1:71719-74217 GCF_001266775.1 Austrofundulus limnaeus | reverse complement strand
AGCATACACTGAGACCTGTTCACTTTTTCAAAACATTATTTTATAAAATTTACTTGAACGTACTTCATTTATTTTTTCTTTCTTATATTAATTTTTACTATTATTTATGGCTTTGATACATTTAGCTTTGCTCATCTTACTTTTTAGTTATGCTTTTGTTAACTTTGGCTTATTTCAGTTTGTTTTACCGGTAATTTTTCCAAATCAGCCTTCAGCAAATTTCAAGAAAGTCATTCAGACTCAGCATTTCCACTAYATTTTTGCAATAAATGATATTTAGTTTAGTTTTTTTCCAGGATCCAAATGAAGAGAAAAGACTATTTACACAATTGCTTTGTCCTTCAAAGAAATTCAAACTTGTAACCAAATGAATCAATATTTAATCTTATTAATCTCAATGAAGCCAGTTAAGTAGTAACTACAAACAAACAAACAAACAAACAGGACTGAGCTCACCTTTTAAAACTTGAGTTAATTAAACAAACATGATGAAATGATTTTTCATTCAAAGCTTTTGAATTTGTCAGAGTGCCACTGACCTTCTCAGAGGGATCCTTCAGGGCACTGAGATCCTCATCGTCTTCATCCAGTATCTTCAGTGGCTTGTTGGATGCTTTCTTCCCTTTTGACTCTGATTTACTGTCCGAATTCTGTCAAAAAACWATTTTTAGCTTCTATGCTAGTAGGTCAACAGTTCTCAGTACATATCAACAGAACCAATTGTGTTGTGAAGTATGGATGTAATTTAGTTTTTTTGGTTAATCAAACAAAAAAGCAATTTCAATCATAAAAATTAATTTCAATTAAAAAAAATAAATCAAAAGGTTTTTTTTTTTTCAAAAACTTTTTTGGCATGTCAGAAATATTTGGTTGAATCTGAAACTTTTGGTTGACACTAGATTTTTGGATGAATTTAAAAGTTTTGAATTCAGAAAACATGAACATCCAGGGCGGGGCCTAACAACTATATAAGATGTGTTCCTATTGGTTAGTGTGGCCTGAAGCGATTTCCTCTTCCACCTGCTTCGGAAGTTGTAAATACATTAAATGGATGTTATTAGAGGTCATCAGTCCCATACATTTTGTGCAGTCTGTCCCTCATCTACGTCCTAGTAGGTTGGAAGGCACTTAACTTGATTTTTATGTTTTTTATTATAATTTTGAATAAATCTAACAAGTGTTTTGTAAAACAMAGTTTCAACAGCTTATTTATTTGTTTTGAAGAGAAGTAATTGGTACAAGTTTTCTTAAATTGTAACCTGTTCCATAGCCAATTAAAGGGATATAATGGCCATTTTGAAGTAGGATTTGGTGTACAAGATATAAAGAACATTATCTGTAGGTAGCTCTTTGAATGACCTGTTTGACAAAAAAAAGATGGTGTGCAACAAGCTGACTGGTGGATATAGTATGACAGGTTTTAAGCTTAGTGCTCAAAGCGTGCTATACCAGCCCCACAGTTTCCAAAMCTGCTACATTTACAGGGTTTCTGCAGGTTTCACAGACTCAAGTTTAAGACTTTTCATAAGACCTTTTTAAGATTATTAAGAATTAAACTTAAGACCTACTGTATATGACAAAGAAATTTACTAAACGGATGCCTTAAACTCATCCCTTTGAAGCCAWGTGTTAAATTAGCGTTTTCCCATATTCTTCTCCTTTTTATTTTTACACATCCAGTGATGTGGACTCACAAATAAAACAAAAGGTTACTGGCAGCAATATAGGTTGTGTGTCTGCAGTTGTAACTTTATTCAAAACAATAAAAAAAGTGTCAAAGGAGTATTTTATTGAGCATTATATGTAGTATTACTAAGGCAATAATTTTTAATAGGTTTTTAGTTTTATAAGAGTTTAACACAATTTCGTGAATGTTAGACTTTTAATGCCTAAAATTTGGATTTTCAAATTTCAGACTTTAGACTTTTTAAGACCCTGCAGAAACCCTGATTTGCTAACAAAAGCTTACATGTTCAGCTCCATTGAGGATTTATGAACAATCAGAGGCAGCTTAAAGGGAGATTGGTCATACCACCAAACTGTTCTGTAAAAGTGGCAACAGCTAAAAGCTGCTGCCATTTTTGTGCTTGCAAAAAATCACAATCATATTTCAATGTGCCTGTATAACCGCTAATATGCAGGTAACACACAACTGATAGCAGTACAAATGTTTGTAAATCTGTTTCCATAAACTGCTATAATATTTCAGGGATTGAAGTTGGTTTAAGACAGCAGTAATCCACTTTCGTCTTGACTGCATTTCTGACTAGCTACGGTTTGTCAGTCCAATCAGGATTTAAGTATTTCTTGAAAGTGACAATATTTAAAGAGCCATCTACAAGAGGTAAACAGTAGGGGTGCAACAATACATGTACCCGTATCGAACCGTGCTTTAGATTCAATACACACTTGTATCGAACAATACAGATTTTAAAAATTAAATTCATCAGCTTGTCTTCTGAAGATGCTCTGTGTTGAAAGATCAGTGGATCTGTGTT
>NW_013952650.1:69212-70954 GCF_001266775.1 Austrofundulus limnaeus | reverse complement strand
TTGGGAACCACTGCACTTTGGTTCCCAAAGTTGGGCTTGGGACCCAATTATGGGTCATGAAGCACCTTGGATAATCTCCAGAAATCAATTAAAAGGATAATAAAATAATTGCTGATGTAATATTTTCCCTATAACTATTACAAAAACACAAAATAAGTATAAATGAGTATTTATATTTGTGTACAAGGTGTTTAGATCGTCAAAAAGCCTGTGTTTTTAGGGTTATTAACAAAGTTCGTGTACTCAGACCAGTAATATTTGGGGTCACAAGTTTTTGCCATGAACATTTTGTGGGTCAGAAGATAAAAAGTATGGGAACCACTGATCTATAGTACAAGACCCCGATGGGAGTTGATTGCAAGTTAATTTTCTATGGTAAAAGGCAAAACCATCTTTTTTCTGAGGAAAATCTAGACTTTTCATTAAAGCCAGAAAACTACTCAAGAAGTTGAGCACATTACCTGTTCTTTCCCCTTCGCTTTCTTTAGGTAGTCCTCTACTGCATCAACYGCCTGCTGAAAGCGCTTTCCTTTGTTTATCTTGATCATCTCTTCTTTGTGGGCGTGGTAGGGCTTCAGCTGCTCTACTTTGATCCAGGCACTGGTCAGACAGACAGAACAACTCCTTTTACATAACCACAAAAAAGGTATGACATTTTTTTGTTCATGAATTCTACTTACTGGTCTTCAGTTCCAAAAAATTTCACAAAATGGCATTTTTTGCCCCGGGGCTTTTTCAGGTCCTTGGGAGGGCTTACAATCTAAAGCACACAAAACCCATTAGCAGCAATTCAATGATCATAAYAACCTGCTTAAATATGTCAGTGTGAAGTTGTTGCTCATTACCTTTCCTGGCCATGGTGGGTAACGACCAAGTTTTCCCCTGAAATGAGAAGTATTGATTACACACATTCTGACTGGCACAGAGAAACATTTCAGTGTGCACATGATGATTTAATCATTTGACCAGTCTATATTTCACCACATCTCTGCTAATCTTTGAAGCTGTTCTAAGTCATGTCAGAAACATGGTTTCTTTCTGACTACTGGAAAAATTTGACTGTAGACAAGTTTGTGAGAAAATGCACAAAAAAAAGCTCTGGAAAGGGTAAACTTTAAAGCGGACGTGTTTTTAAATCCCTCTTTTTTCACATTTAAATCAGTCAGTTGGGGGTCTATATAAACTACAACTGCAATGCTTTGGTCTCAATTCCTCCATGTGGCAATTTTACAAGTTTTACCCTTTTCTGAGGTGTGTCTCAGCTCATTTTGAGACTGCATCTTTAATAGGACTGGGTATCACATAGGACGTGGCCATTCAAAACAATCTTCAACACAGAGCTCACAATACAATGATTCTTGTTTCAGAGCAGTTCGATTTGATACGACTTATCTATTACTTTGCACTAGTGCTGTACCAATTATTTGGAATAACGATTATAAAAATTAGTCTACGCTGAATTTTATTATCAAATATTATTATTATGATTATTAAATCACATGAAGGTTCAATTTTATCTGTATTATTTATAGGGCTGCCACGATTAATCGGCGACTAATCGATTATTAAAACAATCGATGACTAATTTAATAATCTATTATTCGTTTTTTTTAGTTCTTTACTTTGTTTTTCACTCCAAACTGCTTTGACACCTTCCACTGCCACATCTGCCTTTCTGTCCTTGACACACATGCACAGTAGTGGTAACTGGGGTAGGCCGTGGACGTCACAAGACATTATAC
>NW_013952650.1:66341-68815 GCF_001266775.1 Austrofundulus limnaeus | reverse complement strand
TGTCGACTAATCAAAAAAAATAAATCGGTGATTAATCGATTATAAAATTAATCGTTTGTGGCAGCCCTAATTATTTATGATATACTGCTGGCTGTTTCACTCATCAATCTCATTTGCAGCTTTCTGTTCCTCTGAACAGGAATCACACGTTGTTGTCTTGCCCTCTGACAGGTGTGTGTGTCTTTTTGATTTACATTTAAGAAAATCAAGACAATATTATTGTTAAAAATATCAATATATCAATTTTCATGCACGGCCCTCATCTTAAAATACAAATAAGGCACTTAACACCCCACTCTCCTCCAGCTTCCAGACTGGTTCATTCCAGTTCGATAGAGGGGTTCACGACTATCTTGTGGAACAGAAACATTTTCTTTACAAATTAATTAAAAGATGTCAACGACGAAAGATTTGTCCACCCATCCCTACATGTTGGAGCTAGAGTCTGACCCAAGACTCAAGAGTAGAATTAAGGCAATAAATTGTAGTTAGTAAGACCAGACCTTATTTGGCTGTTTTTTTTAAAATCGCAAATAATTTGAGGCAATAGTTCAGGAAACATCATAGAAAAAAAAACGGGTTGAAAACTACGATCCAAACAGAATCTAAAGATAACTACACAGTAATGGGAGAGATTAAGCTTTTCTGCACTCCTAGAGACTCAAAGTACACAACAAAATGCTTTTAATGGCTAAAAAGTGGATTTTAGATGATATTCCCCCACTCCCATAGATTTACTGTAATTTACCAGCTTCATCTTTTTGTTGAAATGTATAAAAAATAAGACTAATCTGTCTAAAAACTGTTGAGATAATCGGTATTCAACTGCAGACTTCAAAGCAAATTTACACAACAGGGAAAGTTTTGCACAAAAGTACAATTTATTTTCTTGATTTTGCTACATTCAAGGATAAAAAAAATAACTATTTTAAAAAGATAAGGCATGACCATTTATTGTCCTAAAGTCTTAAAACAATAATTTTAAAAATCTAACTGGAGAAGCTTTTGTGCCACTGACTCCTGGATGATATTACACACATTTTGTGTGTGTCTGCAGCACTGAATAACACAAACGTCTGGTCAAAGTCTGATTCTTTCATAAGCCTGAGACTCGGCCAGTTCAGATTTCGATAACAAGAGCTTAAGAGGTTTTTAAACTCAAACTTTAAACTCTGACGGACAAACAAAACAGATCCGGTGTATTCTGCTGCTGGGATGGAAAGTATCGAAAAACTAGAATCTGCCAACTTAACGGAAGTCAGAGGTTTACGAGTCCTGTGTTTACTTGTGTGCTGGTTGCACTACTGCGACTAGAAACCTTGTGTGAACTACGCAGTGGTTTTTCAATCTTTCTTAAAACATCGTTATCCTACTAAAAACGGAACAGATCTAAAGAAACGAATAAACTACGACTTATGCCTGATAAGGGGGTCGCCATCGTTTTAACACGGAAACCGAGCACAGCCATCCACGCTAGCTACGATGCTAACTGCTCGATTTGTTACAACATGAGGAGTTACATTTTATGTGAAGAAGCTTTACAAATATTCACCAGCACTAAAATGTAAACGACAAAAGACAACTTTAAAACCCAAAAAGCAAATATGGGMGAGAATTTGAACCGATTACAGTAGACTAGTTTATTTCCACACAGGAAGCTACCATCTGCTAGCKAAGTCAGCTCGGTTAGCAATTTGTTTGGGTCGACCATGAACTAGCCTACATAACAAGCACACCCATAATCACGACTGGTTAACACAAACAACAAAGCCTTGGTTAAGCAAACGGATCCAACACAGTTTTATGCAGTTTGAACGGAGAAACGAGCGTTAGAGAGTTTTTAAGGTCATCTCACCACACTAGGTCCCCGATCCTCAGATGCACCGCCGCCATTTTTCAACTTAAATAAAACGTCGCACTGAATGAGAGGAAAAGACGCCACACACACACACACCCACTCATCAGGAGGCAGGACGAAGCAAACAAGCCTCCGCCTTACACATGCTCACTGCCAAATAAATACAAAACTATGACAAGAAYAACAACAAAAGAAACAAAAATCARCGAGTGCAGCCACTGAAACTCCTACATCCATCAACTTTCTTCTATAAACAAACTAGGAGTAAGGAGGGTGGGGGCTCTGGGGCTACAGCTACTTTTGGAGAACATTTTGTGCACTAAATAGCCTACAGAAGTGTTTCCCAAACTTTTTATCTTCTGACCCACAAAATATCCATGGCTTAAACTTGTGACCCCACATACAGTATTACTGGTCTGAGTACACGAACTTCATTAATAACCCTAAAAACACAGGCTTTTGACAATATGAACAGTTTGTACACAAATATAAATACTTATTTATACTTGTTTTGTGTTTTTGTAATATTTATAGAGAAAATATTACATCAGCAATTATTTTATTACCCTTTAAATTGATTTCTGGAGATTATCCAAGGTGCTTCATGACCCATAAT
>NW_013952650.1:64173-65428 GCF_001266775.1 Austrofundulus limnaeus | reverse complement strand
GATATGCTACGAGTAGTGACAATGCTATTCAATTCGCTTTGATTCAATTCTGTTTATTTATATAGCACCAAGTCACAACATACGTTGCCTCAGGGCACTGTACACGAAAAAAGAACAATCTAAAGAAGAAACCAGCAGATTGTGTTGAATCACTTCATCACAGTCTCTCATCCTGAGCAAAAGGTGGAGAGGAAAACTCCCTGCTAATCAGGAAGAAACCTCCAGCAGAACAAGGCTCAGGACAGGCGGCCATCTGCCTCAACCAGCTGGTTGGGGGACAGGAAAGAGACACAGTCAAACTCAGAAGAACTGGTCCAGGTGCACCTTCACTTCACCTTGTACTGCTATAATTTATGTGATATTACACAATATAATTTCAATTCAGATTTCATCTTACTGTCCTGCACATTCCTTGACCCTCAAGACAAAAATCAAAACAGCCTGCAGAGGTATCTTTATGCAACATTTTATGGACAAAAACTTTTGGTCAAAACCTTACCTAGTGGATAATAGGTTAAGTGGCTGCATGAAAACCTCTGCTCTATTACTTGCAAAAACACTAAATTTAAAAATATCCAAAGCAATTTATAAAACAGTAATAAATATACTGATTTTGAAAATATACCTGCTTCTAACTTACCAACACACGATATCATTGAAAAGAACAGAAGAGCATCTTGCTCTTGTTTTCCACAGACAAGCTGCTAAACAGAAGAATAAAAGGAACAATCCAATTATTGATAAATATTATATTTATATGAAAAAAAATACACGTTACCTGACAACAGGTTCAATGGAGAAGCTTTTAGCAGTTGCAGAACGAACAAAACAAAGGTACATTTACTCTTTTAGATAAACTACAAATACATTTTGTGGCATATGCCATKGATTGAATTTAATTAGCCTACTTACAAACAACTTGCAATTCAAGCACATGGCCAGCACTTCAAATTGTGTCCCGCATTACTGGAAARGAAGATGATTTCATTTATATTACCAAATAGTAATGAAGCCTAAAAAAATATGAACACGCACGCAGAAATTTATAGTACCTTAAYTAATTACAGTATTTTGTTTTCTCACTGTAAATCAAACAGGATAAAGAGGATCTTCACTTCATGGCATAAAGTAACTGATAAAAACAGCATTCTGGAAAGGGCGTGTCTCGACCAGTTCTTCCGCGTTAGGCCGTGTCTCTTCCTGTCCCTCAACCCAGCCGGTCGAGGCAGATGGCCGCCTGTCCTGAGCCTGGTTC
>NW_013952650.1:54016-61177 GCF_001266775.1 Austrofundulus limnaeus | reverse complement strand
GGTTGTTACCGACATCTGGTGGAAATTTCATGTCATTAGCACCTCTAGTAACATATTTACTGAGAAAAATGGTGACATGTTCAAAACTTATTTTACCCGCTGTATGTGTCCCTGCGATGGACTTGCAACCTGTCCAGGGTGCAGCCCGCCCCTCGCACAGTGACGGCTGGATATGGGCCCCAGTGACCCTGAAAGGTAAAAGCAGGTATAATGGATGGATAATTATATACACTTTAAAATTGAAATCATCCCCCTGAATAAGGACAACCAGTCTAAAGCCAATAGTCTCAGGTTCTAACCATGATCATTAGATAGAACTTGAAACGGTTATTCAGTTGTCTTTTAGTATTTACATTTTCTCATCACAGTTGTGTTGTTTTATTATACCGCATTTCAATATTCTTTCCATCTTTTTTATCAACTTGGAAATTATTTTTGGTTACTCAATTTTGATTTGCCCAACATTTAAGCATTAAAAGGCCTACATTTGTTGATAAATTACACATTTCCTGCCACCTTTTGTCTGCATTTTAAACTGACCCACTTATGAAAAATTATAGTGATAAAACTCCACCAGTTCTCATAAACTTTATGCACAATCTCATGCACTATTGTGACGTTGCAAGCAGTTAACATTCAAGAGTATGTAAACTGAGGATGAGTCTCTTACTACCACATCTACTATGAATAAGAGTTGTAAAACTAAATGAGTTGGGGTCAGTTAACAGTGGTGGCCATCTCCAACTCCAAATGTTGGTTGCAGATGTTCATCTAATCATTACCTTTTGAAAGATTCATTAAAATCCATAGTCGATTAAATATTTGCCAGCTGCTAATAGATTATAGTGGAGATTATAGTGGTGTGAGTAGAGTTTTATTCTTTATATTTAAAACACAGACATTTATCAGCTTGATTAGACTTTATTGAAGCTTGAACACACGTTAGTTGACCCTTGGAAAACACCAGAAACARATGAAACACTCAGCCCCTCCCCCACTACAACATCAACAAATTAAAATAATAAAAATATACTGTCAACCAAAGTACCTACTGGTACTCAAAGAAATAAAAGAATCTGAGAAATATGTTTTTGTACTTTTCCAGCGGCTGTAGTATCAACTTTTGTACTGTACTCTCCTTTGTACTTTGTGCAACAAATCTAAGCATACATAAGCAAATAAATACAGTGTACTTTTGGAACCTTAAGTACAAAATAAAGCCAAGTCACCAAAGGAATAAAGTCAGAGAAGAAAGACAGTAAAAAGCACTGAGATCTCCAAATACATTGAAAGATACAATTCCAAGCTCATTAAAAGCCAAATGCTAAATTGTTTACTTTTTCTTGCCCGACACCAGAACACCAAACTCCTGAATGGATATTTCTTTATTTATGTACTGCTGAAGCTGGCGATTTGTGATGTTCCCAAGACGCAGAGCCTCATCAATGGAAAACTTCTTCCCAGATTTTCTGTCGTGAAGCACAGAAGACTCTCCGCTGGGGCCTTTAACTGTGATCTCTTCCCAGTCGCACTCCTGACCCTGCAGGTTGACAAACATCTTCCARTCGATCAAGCCTAGCTTGTATGCCTCTTCAGGTCGCATCTCTCTTCCAGTATCTGGATCAATAACAACAATAGACCTGCGGAGGTGGCTTTCTCTCTGCTCCCTCTTCATTCTCACTGCCGACAAATTCTTTTTAAGCTTCTCAATCTCCTCATCTTTCTGGAGTGTTATATTTCTTAGATCTGACAGCTCTTTCTGAAGCGAGTCGAGCCTCAACTCCAGGTTCTTTCCATCCTCTCTTGGTGCAGACTCTGTGATAAGCCGAGTTTCTTTGCTGGTGATCTCAATCTCAGAGCGAAGCTTGCGGATCTCATTCTGCAGCTTTTGGTTTTCTTGTTGGAGGCGGTAGCTTTCATCTCGAATGTARTCCAGTTCTTTAGTTGACTTGGTGTTAGAGAACTCCATGTCAGAAAACTTGGAGGTGAGGATTGACAACTCCGAATCAAGTTCACGTCTTCTCTTTTTCTCCTCTTCCAAAGTTCTCCTTAGGTTCTCAATCTCAATCTCAGCCTCTGGGTCTCTCTCCACTTGAACTTTCTCAGTGCGGACAACCTTTTCCTTCACATCCATCTTCTCCAACGTGATTTGCTGCTGAATGAGTGCGTTCAGCTCTTTCTCGAGCAGGGTGCGTTTGTGTCGCTCTTCGTCAAGCTGTAGTTTGAGGATGGAATGTTCTTTCTCCTGTTGAGGATCCTGCTGCAGGACTACTTTCTGTTTGACGGTCACCTTCTCGCGGTTCTCTCTGTCGCGGATCTCCAGCTCGTTGAGCCTGACCCGAAGTCTTTGGATCTCCAGCTCTGCGTCACGCCTCGCCCTGCGCTCACGCTCCAGCTCCTCCAGCTGCAGGTCCAGATCAGCGATTTGTCTCTGCAGTTGGAAGAGTTCTGCTTTCAAGTTATCCTTTTGTTTTTGCTCATTGTTGATGCTTTGCAGGAAGTTGTTACACTCTGACTTGAGGACGGGATCTTCTTCCATCTTGACAACCTCTTGCTGGACGATCTTCTCTCGGATCTGAGACAGGTCGATCTTCTTCAGCCTAATCTTCTCTTCCTGGGTTGACCGCTCCCTCTCAAGGTCGAGGCGTTTCGTCTGTTCATCAGCCAGCTTCCTTTTCAGAGTCTCAATCTCCTCCTTGGTCCTCGGGTCTTCTCGGTACTGCAGCACTTCATTGACCACCTCCTTGGTCTGTACTTGGGGTTTAGTRTCCCTCCATCTTTCAATTTCATCACGAAGCTGACGGATTTCCATCTCCGATTTCTCWGTCTGGTGGGTTTTATCAACAATCTCATTGCGAAGTCTCTCCAATTCTCTTTCGGTCTGTGGATCTGTCTTGTATTTGATTACTTCTTTGATGATCTCTTTGACTTCCACTTGAGGTCCTCTGTTCTTCAGCATGATCAACTCATCCTGCAGAGATTTCAGTTGGAGCTCTGAATCTCTATAGCGCCTCTGTTGTTCTACAAGCTCAAGACGGAGATTGGCCACCTCGTTCTCAGCCTTAGGGTCAGGGCGAACAATCTCACGCACTTTTTCCTGAATCACAACCTTAGACTTCTCCTCCTCGAGGCTCTGAATCTTCCTCTGGAGGTCAGCCCTCTCCCGCTGTGATGATCTTCGTTTAGACTTCTCATCCTCATACTGCCTCCTGAGGTTTTCTACTTCCCTTTCAAACGCAGCATCTTTCTCTACTTTCAGCACCTCCTTGATTGAAATCTTCTCCTCGGCCATTGATTTCTCTTTCTCCAACCTTCGGAGTTTTTCCTGAAGAAACTGCAGCTCATCCTCCAGCTGCTTCCTATTGTCCATTTCTTTCTGCTTCCTGTCAAGGAGCACCCGGTACTCAGATTCAAGTTGGGGGTCATTCTGGACTTTGATCACCTCCTCTTCAGTTATGACCTCTTGTTCTTTGTTTTTCTCCTCAGCCAGGACGGTCATCTGCTTTTGGATCGTAATCAGCTCGTTGTCTTTTAACATCTTCTGCCTTCGCAGCTCTTCCAGCTCATCCCGAAGTTTTCGAATCTCCTCCTCCTGACCACGGTCTCTTTCTATACGCAGCACCTCCTTGACTGTGTACTGCTGGGCTCCTTCTTTCATCTCAGTCTCAAGACCTCGCAATTTTAGCTTGAGCACCTCCAGGTCATTCTCCAACACAAGGGTGGTGCGGCGTTCCTCTGAGAGCTTCTGTTGAACCTTGTGCACTTCCTCATCTAGTTGGGGGTCTGGTACCTTTTTAATGTGCTCTTTTTTGACAATTGTATCCTGTGGCTTTTGTCCTTCTAGGACATAAATGTCAGTCTGAATAGTCTGAATTTCTTTTTCTAGCTGCTCTCTCCTCTGGATCTCATCATCCAGTTGCTTCCTGATTCTCCATGGCTCCTCTCCCGGGGCGGCAGCATGGACTGACTTCACGCTGGTAGACTGGATAACCGGGATCTCAGGTTGCTAAAGAAAGATATTCATCATCATGATTAATGCTGCTTTTTTTATTGGAAAATTTAGTTAGTGTTGTAGTTTGAAAACTGCTTTACCTGGCTAAGAAGACTTTGGGCAAACTCAAGATTCTGCAGCCTTTGCTTATTCACAGCATTCACTTCTGTAAACTTGGCCTCAATAGCAGCTTCCTGCAGACATGAAAATATTAAATCATGAAAAACATACACAGTATAGTATGAGGAATTAACATAGTCACAACCTTTATGATAAAATCTACAATTTAAAAGTAAAGAACAAATAATATCTCACACCACACATYGCACAGAGCTCTCAAACAACCTCAGTGTCAAGTTTGACAGGATTGATGAGAACTATGTGGGACCAAGACCAAACTGCATCTCCACCAGTTTCAATGCTGATAAAACAGTTTGTGAACTGTTCATGAAACGCGTGAACCACTATGTAATTTTGAAAATTGGAGCTGTTTTAAGATGGCAGAGATATACTTTATGTTTCTTATGTGTTTCCCCAAAATCCTATTGATCTCTATTACTTTATTAAATTAAAATTTTGTCCTCATTGTCCGATATGGCACTACCTRAAGTCATAGCATCAAGACGCACATTTTGGTGTATAATTTAATGTTTTGTTTCAAAGCTGTACAATAAGATACAGGACATTTTTAACAGTATAACAACAAAGATGCTTCAATACCTTTGCATTGGCATCCCTAATGAAACTGGTCTAAATCTTCTTCTGTTCAAGGTAGGTATAAGAGACCAGTGCCAGGCGGCTTATTTTCACACTCAAAAAGCTGGTGTWTGAATGACCAAAAGTACAAATTGACAAAGGAATTAAATGGCATAGAGTCAGCTTATACTGTGAATGAGCTAGCAATTAAGTGTTAAGCATGAAGTTAATGTTTAGATAGCTTATGGAAGACACAAGGGAAGCAGGCATTCATCCATTTTACCTGCTTTTTTCATGTAAATGCCTATATCCAGCAGTCACTGGTAGCATTCATTTTTTTCTGTTTATTTTTTCCTTGTATATTTACTTGCAATTTACCTACTTCTTTATACATTGTGTTGTTTTAGTCATTTATATATCAGATTGCTCAGCTCATTCAGGAGACAGATGCTATGACATTTGGTTTTTGTAACTATTCAAAAGAATTTGCTACTTTTAGCTACTAGCTAGTCTTTCAAAACGTAGTTATAGCCTGTTAAAATATTTAGCTTTAGCTTTAACAATTAGTTTTAGCTTCTTTGGCAATGTCAGTAAGTCATTCATAATTCACATTGTATTTTGAGAGATATTAAATGTCTCTAGTATCTTTCTGTAATAGCCTTTAAAGTAATTGACTGTTAGGGGAGAACATCACCTCTGCTTTGACTGCCAGAGCTGGGGATTCCAGTCTGCTTCTCTTGTAGGTCTGAGGMACAAGTCCATCCTCAAGGTCAAGAATAGACCTGAACTTCTCTGTTTCATTCTCATAGTCCTACAATGACAAACCAGTKAATTCTTATTTTATCTTAATGTTAATTAAACTTAGTGCCACAGTAATCTTTTAAATGTACAAAGATCTTACTTTGACTGCTTGCTGGTAAAGCTGGGCATTTTTAGAGACATTGTTCAAATCTGATTCCTTCCTTGCGATGTCAGAGAGCAAGTTCTGCAGAAAACAAATATTTATAAAGTTGGTATGAACAACAATGACAGAAAATGTATAGTTTATTTACAGAGGGAAACTTGCAAAATRTGATTCCAATGCTTCTCATCTCACCCTCTGATTCTTCAGTTTGGTCTCCACTTGTCTCATGTCATCAGTTTCACGGGGCTCATAATTCGGGACACGAGAGAGCCAGCTGTTCAGATTGTCATAATCATTGCGGTAGTTCTTCAGTGCCATTTTGGCTCTCTGCAAGCTTTGAGACCTGTAATAYACATCAAAACAAATCCTTGTTGAGTCCTTCCTCGTCCACAGATCTTTGATGAAGTCCATGAGTTTCTCTACTCAGACCTCTCTGTCCTGACCATCTCACCTGGTTTCAATCTGCCTGTTCAGGTTGTTGTAGCGCTTGTTGAGTTTCTGAACATCAGCTTCCTGCCTGTCAATGTCAGGACAGTGCTCCTGTAGTTTAATGGCCATTTCATCACAAGTGCCCTTAGCCAGGCGCAGGTTCTGCTCCGTCTCTGTAATTACTGACTTCTGGGACTTCAGGTCTGATCCAATGTCCTGAAAGGATGGCAAAGGAGACTTACAAACACAGTAATAATCCCTCTAAAGTTATTAGTAAGGAAATTAAAGGCCTAGGTTTTTTTAGAGGTTTTACAATAAGAATGTTAAAAAATGAGAAGGACAGTTGTTTAGGTCCTGCAACAATGAGAGACATGGTGGATGTGTTGGCGCTCACATGTTGAGGGTGAGTCTCACTTACTACCACATCAAACTCAATATACATTATTTTATGTTACTGAGCTATAGCTAATTTATGTCTTCTGATGTCAGTTGTAAATGTACCTGCAATGTTTACTTTATGCATTTTAATCAAATCTGCTTACTGGTTCATGAGATATTTTGCAACAAGTCAAACAAAAGAGCACACACAGCTGTCATAAATCAGTCAAAGCCATTAGTCAATATAAATCTGCTTTTCTTCACTGACAAAGATAAATCTCATTTCTATTTCAATTCAATTACATATACAGTATAATGCAATGTAAAATAAATGACTGCATAAGTATTCACCCCGTTTAAAGCAACTGTAGTAAATCAACCCTGAGAAAAGATTATTCAAAAGTGCAACATTATATTCACCATCAATAAATGGAAGGAATATGGAACGTGTAAATCTAGAGAGCGGAGGTGTGGCCAGGACAAGAGAACGTGACAGGTAGCTAGCATTAGCATAACTGATGCTACATGGAGAGTGWCCACAGTATGGGACAGAGGAGGAGGAGCGCTCCGACAGCCTGACAGAAAAAAATAAAAGCATACAGCTGCTCACAAGATCACTAGTTTAAATCAGGAATAAAAGTGTTGGGTCTTGTTTGACTGAAGTTCGGTCCGGTAGGGCTGCAGCTGCCCCGCTGCCTTTTTTCCCCTCCCGCTGTGCAGGACGTACTGCTGGTGTGTGTGTGTGTGTGTGTGTGTGTGTGTG
>NW_013952650.1:45214-53729 GCF_001266775.1 Austrofundulus limnaeus | reverse complement strand
AAATTAGCCTGCAGTACCACTGCTCTACCCATATGAGCAGCAAAAAGACGTTTTTAGACCAAATATTACAGATTTGAACAAATACACACAAAAACATCAAAATAAGGACAGAAACAGTACTATATAACATTTTAGACACATTCTAGGCAGTTTATCAGCTAAAAAAGTTTATTTTGGGGTAAGTTACTYTTTAATTTAGTTATGTTAGTTATGATAGTTTAGTTATGATGTAAATACAATAAAAATTAAACCAAGATTTAGAATAATTATCATTTTTGATCCATACATTGGTAATGTCTGATCTCTCTGTCCTCGTGCCACTTTTTGTTCAACAAATTGTGCCCAGAGGTCAAAAMGGTTAAGAACCCCTGCCTTAACACACAGGGAAGTCTTGGTGGACAATCTGATTCTGCCTGCAAAACTACTGTTGTATGCACAAAATGTATATTTAACCATGACCGATTTATGACAGCAATAAAAAGGGTAAATCATCCAAGGAGTGGATACTTTTTATAGGAAGTGTACATAGACACAAGCAAAAACAATATTGCTCTCAGGACTGTGCTGTAAACAAATTCTTACTGCAAGTTCCCGCTGTGTTTTCTCCAGTGAGCTCAGGTCAGCTGGAGCAACCTCCTCCCGGGCCAGCTTGTTCTCATAGGTGGACAGTAAGGTTTTTCCATTCTGAAGAGACTGCTCCAGTTGGTTGGAATTTTTCATTCTGAAATAAGGTGCAGTTTATAAGTGAGTAAAAATACACAAAAGTTGGTAAATTTGTAGTTTCAGGTTGAATTTTAAAAAATTCAGTGGAGATATGGAAATGTCTGTGTCTAACATGTGCAGAGGAGGGACAGTTTGTATATTGGGAGAAAGTGAAATGCAGCTGCCAAGAAAAATGCAAAGAGGAAGGTCAAAAAAGGGAGAAATATGGATGCAGTTAGGGAGGACAGAGGATGATGGAAGAAGATGACTTGCTGTGGCAACCCAGAAAAAGGCAACAACAGAAAGAAGAAGATGTRGTTAAAGACAGTAATATCTTAAAAGGAGCTAAAGGAGCTGATTCTTTTCATTCTGGTATGGCTGAAGAATCTAAAAGAATGCTAACATGTATGGAAAAAATAACAGAAATCCATACTTGTCCTGAGAGCACTGAAGGAGCTGCTCAATCTTGGTGTATTTCTTATTGGCCTCATCCACCTTGCTGTGAAGCTGGGGAGCGCTGGCGCAGTTTGCATTTGAYGCTAGGAATGTCCTCGCTTCCTTCACTTTGGACGACTTTTCTGGTTCAATCTTACTGACAGCTGCAGAAATTTCCTGTGCAAGGAGACAGAGTTAGTCAGTGATTGAAATGCTCTCTTTACTTCCTGAAGACAGGGCCAGCTGTGAAAGGTTCAAGTTTTTACCCTTAAATCCTGCAGGCGGTCAGCGCTGTCCTGAAGTGGTCTGTTCTGCTCCAGAGGGGGGCGAATTCGAGAGTAAATGGCTTTCTCCTGTTTGTCCAAGTCACTGATGATCTTATCCAGACCGGCCATCTGCTGGCGGCACTGCTGCTCCTGCTTGTCTGCAGTCACACRCAGAAATGTGTCGTTCATACAAAAATGACCTTGTTGTAAAATGTTTCACATCCTGAATTCAAATGTTTCATTTTACACACCCACCCACACAAACCCCACCCCCTCACATACAAACACACACACGTTATGTATATATATTTTCTAATTAAGAACTTTTTGAGGAAAATTACAGCTGCTGCAGCGACTGAACAGCTAGTTTTTCATATTTACACAATGATGACATTTCTTATGYTTTAACCAGTTTTATTTAGTTTGTCTGTTTAAGAACATAAAGGTTATTAAATTGAGACATGTTAAAAAGACATGCCAGCCATTAGGTAGTGGGGTTTTGTGCAAAAGTTTTGAATTTTTTTCTTTTAATCATTTTCTCTTTGTTCTTTTTCTTTCTTTGGTTATTCTGTTTGTTTTCTTTTATCTTTTCCATTTTGTCTTTGCTTTGTTGTTACCTATTATTATTTTTTTTTAGCCTTTTTATATTTCTTTTTCTGTCTTTGTTTTGATTGTTCTTTTAGTTTATTTTTTTCCTTTGTAGTGTCCAAACCTAACCCTCTTAAAAATACTAAAAAAGATCACATTTCCCAAGATTGTATTGTAGTTTATGCAGTATGAATACCTTTATGTTTATAAATACAGAAATAGCAAATTTCAGCCAAGTTCTCCGTATTCACATTGAGCATTGAAAAACGTGGCTAAAACTTGCGGTATTTTCACAGAAACACTATTTAAATTCCATTTACACAGAAACCCACTTCAAAACAGCTGAAATACCTGTTGRCATCTTTTATCACTTCTAAATAATTTTTTAATAAACTTCAGACAACAAACTGTTTTATTCGCTCTACTTGTGCTAATTGAATGACCAAAAATTCCATTTTTCTGTTTTTCAAAAAAATATATATTTTAGTCATGAGTTTACAACCTAAGTCAAACTGCACAGCATGCAGGAGTGAAAGGTTTGCAGTGAGCATCCTGTACCTGTAGCTGTGCCGCTCCCCTTCTCCAGCTTCAGTGTATCGTATCGTTTCTGAAGCGTGGCCTTGCTGCTCCCCATCTTCTGCTTSAGACCTTTCAGCTGGCTGGCCAAGCTGCAAGAACRCAACACATCATGCTGCTGCCACCGCTCTGGAATAAAATGAGCTGAGTTATAACATATACTCACTTGTCAGCGATGGTGACTGCCTCTGGGTCGGTGGGCGGGATCATGAAGCAGACACCTGGGGCGGTGTGTTTTCGGCCAGCAGCATCCTTAACGTCCCATTTGGCACCGTTGTTCCGAAGCAGGCTGTACCTCTCACCACGGGCAATCTGACCCTGCACAAGTCCAGCAATTAGAGTTGGGCAACATTTTGTAATAGGTAATGGAATWTTCTTTATGAAAACCAGTTTGGCCAGATCTCAGGTCCTCCTAAAACATTTAAATTCTATTTCTATTGTCAGTAGTCAATTCAAAACATTACAAATTAAAAGGTCAAGGAATGGTATCCTTCAAGAAACGCATTATGAACGCCTAAATTTTAAACTATGATCATCTCATTTTTAATTTGATTAATCTGACCAGGAAAATGTTAATGACTAAAAACAGCTATTGTTTTCTTTAGAAATTATCAACAGTTTGTTTTAACAGYCACCTTTGACATTTACATTTTCCTACTAAATAAAATAGAAACAAAAAACTTGTAAGTACGAATTCCAGCATGACAAACAAATAAAATGAAAAAAACAAACTAGGTTATTGAAAGAAACCTGCACCTTTAGGAAAAACAAGCAGSACTTTTTGTAGCTAAAGTTGCAGATTATGCTGCTTAGCCCTAAAATAGTCACGTCAAATGAGATGAGRGGAGATTGAGTTGCAGAAAAAGCAGACGCTTCGTACCTCCTCAGTGTCAAACTCGCACAGAGCTTCAACAGGCAGCACCTTCTGAGGGGTTTCCCTGCGGTACTTCAGGGGCAAAACCTGCAAGCTGTTCTTCTGAAGATTCTTGACTCGTTCATCTAAGTATTCCACAGCCTTGGCTTGGTCCTACACACACACACACACACACACACACACACTAAATGTTAATGCTGCTGTCGAATATTGAGTCACATTGTGAACCCTTCTTTGTGTTAAGGTAAAAAATGCTCACATCCAGCTCTCCTATCAGGCTTTCCATCTGATACACATCTTTGAATTCTGGGTTGTACTTCTGGGTCACCTCTGTATCCAGTCGCTTCAGCAGGTCCTGTGTGTCRCGGGCCTCCTTGTGGTACTGCACATGAGCAGATCCAAACCCAGAGATTAATGAACTGTTTAACTGTTTGTGCTCACACGTCACCCCTCTTCTCTATCTAACCTTGTGGTATTCATCCATGTGTTTCAGGTGGTTTTCTTCACAGATGAGCAGGTTCAGATACTCCTTCCAGTCAGCATGGACCGCCTCCATGTGAGCCTTATGACATCAGGAGGGATTATTGATTAGAAAAAGGAAAATAGTTTTATAAACAAAAACAAACAAACAAAAAAACCAACAACATTTAAACCAATACAGATGGACTAAAGTATAAATCTATTTTTAGATGCATGGCATTGCGAATAATTCTGAATCCAATCTTGAAAGTCAAAAATTGATCTTGTTAATATTACTCTAAGTCAGAAGGTTTGTTGCTTATCAGCTCTGTTTGTCGCTGCTGAGTTACTGCTGCTTCCCTTAATATAAATAATAGAAACATGTCGCAGTCAAACTGTGTTTCATAACTCATTCAAAGTTTCAGGTTGACAAGTCTATGATGATTCTGTTTTATAAATCATATGTTGAGYCTGTGTTGACCTTTGCTCTCCTCTGCTGGTTTGGAAATCTTAACATTAAGTCAAAAAATGCACTCAGCAGACAAGTAACAAGATCATAGGAGTTCATCAATGCTCACTTACTGAACTGTTTAATAGACAGATCACCAGAAAAACTAGCACAATTCTTGCTGACAGTTCTCATCCTTTACACACTGAGTTCCAGTTTCTGCCTTTTGGCCGCCGGTTCAGACTTCTCTGTATGGAAAGTAACAGGTACAAGTATTCCTTCATCCATATAGCTATTTCTCTTTTTAATGCAAGACAAAGTAGGGGGACTCACATCTGAATGTTGGGGCTCCTTGTTATGAATGTTAGTAGTAACTGTTCACTGATTTATATTTGTTGTGTTTTGGCGCACTGTATTGTATCTTATTTGTTATAATCTTTTAAAATTTTTTGCATACATGTTTTTTGAACTTTTGAACTTTTTTATTATGTCTTATAAGTACTATGCCCTTGCTGTAACATTAATTGCCCTTTTGGGACCCGAATAAATCTGAACCTGAACCTGATCACATTCATCTTTTGTTCATGAAACTTTGAAGAATATCTCTCTGTGTGCAATAGGCTTGGGCAGTATGACAACATTGTGGTATAAACCAGTAACACAGCTACAGGTTTCTTAAGTCAAATCACCATAGCTGGACTCCTTTCAGATTTAAATGTTCTGAGTTTTGTTTTTTTAATTATTATTTATTTCCTCCTCTGCCTTGCTGCAGAGGAGGAAATAAAAACTAATTTTATTGGCACAAAGTCTGGCTAAAAGCATGCTGCAGCACAGACACAACTGTGGTAAGAGTCATATTATWATGAAACTTAAAACCCTAAAAAGACATAGGCTACTTGGACATATTTTGATCTGTGTGACAYAATAAGGGTCAAGAGCCATTCTGCGACTCTGCTCCTGCTGCTCCCTTCAGCAGACCAATCCCCCACCCTATACCCCAAAAGAGCAATACCTCCATAGTGTGGAATAGTTGATGTTATTAGAATCACTGTCTTTAGAACAACTTGAAACATTGGATTTGTGAATAAAATTCCAGAGATACATATTAGTCGCAAAAACTTTTCTACTGTGTTAATGTTAAGTCAGCTTGTTGTAAAGGAACTGTACTTATTTAGTACCCTCCTCTCCAAGCAGGRTACTCCAACTACAGTCTGTGTCCTCATTTCAGTGTTGCCAACTCCTGAGCAAGAAAAGTCCCTGTTGGCTGTCCTAAAAGTCGTTAGAAGTCGCTAGATGATGTCATCACTTAATTTGCATAGTTGGATGTTTGTCAATAATTGTGATCTGAGCTATAGGAGAGATGATGAAGAGAAAAAAGTGAATAAAAACAAAATAAATATGTTTAGAACTGCAATTAAACTTAACGAAATAAAAATAATTTTTTGACTTCAGTGCTTAGATTCACATAAATTAAATTTGTGGGAATCTTAAATTTAATCTGCAGACTGTTCGATGTCACCAGGCACAGGGAGGAAGAGGTGAAGTGACTGATCTGTGAGTCAAACACAACAGGGTCCAGAGATTTAGTTTACAGAGACAGTACCAGAGAAAAACATTACAATAAATATTACATCCCGCTTTGTAAACCACATAGAAGCAGTGRCAGCTTTGCGCATGCGTGATTCATTTGCAGCGGTCTCTCCTCTCAGCTGACTTCAGCCGAGGCTGGGGGTAGGGTTGGGGGTGCTGCAAGAGGCTTCAGTGAGTCGGACGGCTTTAGGAAGGGGGAGGGGCTCACCTCCGCGCTCGCTGCTTGCGGAGGAACAGAGGAGGAAAGGAAAAAGGTGCTTGGAAAATGCTGTCACCAAAGCTCCTAAAAGTCTCTAAAAACACCGGGGCTAGAGTTGTCGGACAAATCTAGTGACTTTTTTCCCAAAAAAGTTGCTAAAGGGGTCTAAAACGTCGCTAGATCTAGTGACAAAGTCGTTAAGTTGGCAACGCAGCCTCATTTACCCATTAACATGGCACTCTGTGTCTCTTTACAAAGCTAATCTAGATTAATCAATCTATAGAGACAAATTGGTGCTTTAAATTACATTCATTCACTGATGGGACACAGAGGCAGTGGGTTCATTGTCTTGCTCAGAGACACTTCAGCATGTGATTGAATAGCAGTGGAATCTGACCCTCAGCTCTCTCATTGGAGGGTGACTCCCCTAACCACTCAACCATAGCCRCCCCATCTATGATCAGTTTTGATCAGCAGTCAGTGATTCTAAGGGTTTTGGAGTTATGTGCACTCTTTATTAGACATTAACATATCTAACTCAGTYTTTATTTATGTAAAATAAGTTAAAGTCATTTAAGTTTCAAGACGTTCCAAACGCATGAATAATCATTTGTTGAACAGCATCACCACCATCTCAGTCTTAGTGGAATCGTCAAGTAAAGATTCTCAGCCGTATCAAAGAAGCCCAGATATTCTTGGAAAGAAAAAGTCAAACTGGAGCCAACAGATGAGTTTTTACCTCAATAACGTTCTTCCCAGGATGGTCTGCATTAATCAGACTCTGTCCATCATCATTCAGCTTGGTGATGGTGGCCTCTTTGGACTCCAGACACTTACTGATAAAGTTCTGTTGGGGTGAGACACAGTGAGGTCAGGTTTTAGTCATTTATTGCTGCTCATCCTTATAGGAAGTGTCTCAACATACCTCATACTGCCTCTGACGGGCAGGGTAGTCCAAATTTGCGTCACTCCAGTCGTAGTTGATCCTTTCACTGGCCTGCTGGTCCATCCAGTACAGCTCATTGGTGCAGTGCTGCATGTAGTCCCGCAGGCTTAGCAGGTGGCGCTGACGAGCTGCAGAGCTGGCCTGAAAGAAAGATTTWAAAAAATTACAGCAAAACGTGTCACAAAATGTAAGTTAAATGCACATTTTAAATATATGAACTCCTGCAGTCTATGTTGACTTTAGCATGGATCTGTTTAGCAAATAAAACAATATATATACACTTATTTAAAGTTTAAAAGTGTAGATTTATTACCAGCAGTTGGCTGTATTTCGTCTGAAGGCTGCTGATGTATTCCTGCACAAACAAACAAAAAAACAGAGAAGAACAAGACAAAAATCATCAGGGTCACATGTGACTACACTTAAATGAACAGAGAACTAAAAAAAAAAACCACAGGTAAATAATTCAAACACTTTACAACAAAAGCCGGAGTCTAGATTGTTAGCACAAGTAAAGGTGGGGAGCCATAAAGGTAACCATTAATCATCAGAAATGATAAGACCAGAGAGGTGTACTATGAAACAAAGCTGAGCTTTCTTACAACACCCTGGCTTGACTTAACCTAAATGTCCTCCAAGAGGCTCAAATTTCTGAGTCTCAAGGACAAAAAAATAGTTTTTACAAGTGTCATTTGATGCTGTTTTCCTTGCATCTTTGTTCAACCTGTATTTTTTTGTGCAAAAAAAATCACGTAATAACTTAGAGTAATAAAATCCAACAACATATACTCTAAGTGCAAGATCTGGCAATATCAGAGATCATGGAAAAAGTCACAGTTTTACAATTAAGCCCTTGTGGTTTGTTTTGACTCAAGGGCAGCAGGACAGTTAAGGAATGACACAACGAGTACATTATTTCTTCACATATTACTGTAGTTTTTGGATCTTAGTTKAACACTTGGGCTTGAAGCAGTGGGCGATAACCATTTCTTATCAGAATGTTAGGCCTGTTTCAACACCTGATATAAATTTGATGAAATGTAAATGTTTCAGTTAAGTTTTTTCCATCCGAGAGATCCTTTAGAAAAGAACAGATATATAAATGGATCTTTTAAATGGAATGAACTTATACAGCACTTTATCAAGCCCTATAACGACCCCAGGACGCTTTACAATATTCACAGACATTCACAAACTGATGGTGCTAAGCTACATTGTAGMCACAGCTGCCCAGGGGCACACTGACAGAGGGGGGGCTGCCATGCACCAGAACCACTGGATCCTCCAACCATGATCAGTAGGCAAGGTGGGTGAAGTATCTCGCCCAAGGACACAACGGGTCTCATGCAAGAACATGTTCGTATTCTTATCCTAAATTTCTCTTACTTTTGTTCGTACAAAGGGTTCGTACGAACATGTCACGTCAGATTCA
>NW_013952650.1:30924-43267 GCF_001266775.1 Austrofundulus limnaeus | reverse complement strand
GGAAAACCCGTCTGGATAACAGCAGACTGACTGCTCGTAAAATATACGACAGGTCTGGACCACTCGTGAATTTTGTTGGTATCTGAAAAAAAATCTTAGAATACGAAAACATTGGTGAATGCCACAAATTCTCCTAAATCACTCGTACGCACAACTTAAGAACAAATCTGTGCGTACGAACGGTTCTTGCATGAGGCCCAATGACCTGATTGGCTGCGACAGAGTCTCTCTCTGTTTTAGCTGGTCGTGAAATATTTAGAAAACAAAGAGAAGTACGATGCGCTTAGACCAGGATTTGTGCAGTTTTAATATCGTTATCCCTGCCCACATTGAGGTGGCGCTCTGCTCAAAGCAAACATAACTGTGGCTGAGGTAGAACAACTCTGACTTGCACTTCAACACAGCTGGAAACACACAGAACAGGCTCCTTGTTTAATTTCTTTCTCTACCTTGTCTCCACCGGTGGCGATGTGAGGAGCCAGAGCCTCCACCTCACTGTGGAAGATGTTGTGCTCCTCCACATCACACTCCACTGTGGGAAGGTCCTGGCCAAAGCCCTTGTTGTTCAGGTTGTCCTGGGGGAGGGAAACACAACAAAACACTTGTCAGCTTCAATGTCACTTAAATTTATTACAAGTAAACCTGGCAGATATAATACAGCTGTGGATAATACAGAGTATTYGGTAGAGTTCACCCTTATCTATAAAGGTTTCTTGATAATTCATGACATTTTCTGAACGATGTCTTGGCTAACAGCCAAACTTTGTTTTAAACTTTCAAAATATGTAGATTATAAAGTAAGTTGTTTCTTTGAACATTTCATTTTTGAAAGACAAAATGTAGCATGAAGTGCTACTTCCACAAAATGTGAGACAGCAGGTCAGGGATTACATCATTTTGAATATCTTTTTTTCTTACTGAGTTTTCAAACTCCCATAGACACTGGGGAAAAATCATCATAATCTCTCCCACAGATCCCACAATGTTGCACACGTAGCATATAGCTAAACATATAAACAGAGGCAGCTGATTAGATAGTTGTTTTTTCACTCAACGTATCAAACAATGGAAGGAAGGTTCATGTTTTTGGATGAGATATTTTTTGTTAAGAAGATGTGACATTGGTCACACACTCCATCATGCTAATTTAACTAGCTGCTTCAGGAGCCGACCATTTTCAGCCAAATAATGCACAGAGACGTGATGCTCTGCATAAACAAACAAGTCCACTAGGGATATAAATCTTTAGCTTAATCACAGTACAATATTATACTGATTTGTTTGGATGATGATATGATGTTTCTTGATATCCCAAAGTCTGCTATAAAACGATTTTGATTCAAATCAATCCACAAGTCTGATCGATACGATGCGATATCTAAGCTCATCTAACATAATAATTTATAATTGTGTTAGATGGGAAAACAAAAAATGATAATTCTTGTGACAAAATAAGCAATAGAATTTGGCTGTTTTCTTATAATTGTGAGAAACTATCAAGTATCTAACAATCCATGCCCACACTACAGAAATTGTCCTAACAAAGTTTTACAATCTTATTTCCAAACAAAGTGTTTTTGACCTTGTTTTGAGACTGATAGTCTAAGTAAGAACAGACTGTACATCTTTCCTTACTTTAAGAACTGTCTTACTGCACTGGCAAATTATTTCATTTAATTTGAGAAGATTCAAACTATAATCCAGTATTTTTGATGGCTAATTTTTGCAGTGCAGTGAAATACTAATGGTACGAACACACAAGCATCACCATTTCAAACAATAAATAAGTTTCTGTGTTTRCTTATAAATTTTTATAAACCATATAGATGATTCATGCTGCATGTTATAATGGATTCCTTCAAAGCACAGTGTACTGTACAAAATATATAAATGTACTTTAYTGAGTAGTTTTGTAATGTTTTGTATTGTTCTACACTATCTGAGAGATACCACAAGCTAGAAACAAATGTTTTGTGTGTTTTCCTAAACAACTGGTTTATAAACATGATTCAGATTAAAGGTATTTACACAGAATTCTGTGATTAGCTGCAAGCACAAACAGCAGTAGCCCTTCCACTGCAAACCGTGGACCCTTTGGATCGAAATTATAATATAACAATAATACTATTACTGCAGAAATGACTGTGTAATGCAAAACAGAAGGCAGTGTAAAMGTTTAAATATTGCTATTTGGATAAGAGTTGTAGCAAATATTTCAACTAATCTTAAAAATCTTTGTAAAAAAAAGCAAATATTAATTGTGAATTTGACTGTGGTTTAAATGTTTATATAACAGTATTTGTATGAACCTCTAACAAATTCTGAAGTCTGGAGTTGTTTAAAGATGGCAGCTTCTCAGTTCTGTCAGAATTAAAATCTATTTCTACAAAYTGAGATCATTCAAAGAACTATAAAATATTTCCATAGAAATAATTTATGATGTCCAAAATATTTATTTATTATCTAATTTGTTTAGTGATAAAAAAATATCTACTGCAAGCATATTTAGTTTGTTCAAAAAAACACTAAATTTAAAGTATAACGTTGAAGTAACTGTTTCTTTTTTCACAAGAAACATTATAATTCACAGACTGCTATAAGATCTGATCTGAACTCATATTTCAGTTTAGGACGCAGAAACATACAGAAAATGCTTCAACTAATCCATGAAGGATAACACAGCTGGTTCTCAGTGAAGCAAGTGTACAAGCAACATCCTCACCAGTTTCTCATCCATGATGTTGCCCCAGTTAACTGTGGGTTTGCCTTCAGTGCGGCTCAGRTGGTAGATACGTTCATGGTCCTCTCTCAGCTTCAGCACCCTCTCACGCAGCTGAATCATGCTGAACACAGGGACAAAAAAAAGCACAGACTGTCATATAAAAGATGATACACAATTTTTCTGGAGTAAGTATTATCAGAAGGATGACATAGATCTTGTAAACTGGTTATCTTTTAAGTAGAATGAAAGCTAATCTCTGCTCACTCGTGTTGGATCATCTCAGCCTGAGGATGCTGGAGGCGCTTGGCGCTGGCAGCTTCGTCATCCAGCACGTTGAGCAGCTCAAGAGAATTTAGGATTCTCTTGTTGGTGTCCTCTTGATACAGAGTCTGCTTCCCCTCGTTAATCTTGCTCACATCCTGCAACAAAACCAAAAAGTGTTCATGTCGCAAAATAAGCACTGAGAGACAAACACTGCTGGTTTCCGTTTCATGATAAAGACTAYGCAGGATGTAGCAGAATGAAAGAATGAGAATAAGTTAAGTTTCTTTGGTTCAAAGTTTCATTTTATGCTTTGAATATTTTATGTTTAAACTATGAAGAAAAAACTGTCTTTTCAAAATTATATCATAAATACAGTCATAAAGTAAACTAAAGTAGTTTTATGATCTAAGAGGTTGTTTAAACCTGATCTTCTGAGCCGTTTATTGCAATGGAACTGCATTTGGAAAGTTCTAAATACAGGTGTGGATTGCCACAGTGCACATTGAAAACATTTTCCCTCAAACCACATTTGAAGGTTGTCTAGACCAGTGGTTCCCAAAGTTGGGGTCGGGACCCAAAGTGGGGTCCTGAAACATCAAGGTGGGGTCCTGAAAGGTTTTTCTAAATTAATTACATTTTAGCCTTAGTTGCCTAAAATGTATAAATGTAGTATAAAAATATTGTTACTATGCCCATGTTTAGTTGATCTGATACAAATGTTTATCATCCAAAAATAGTTGTGGGCACAGGTTTCTGCTACTGTTATTTTGTGGGKCAAAAGCTGAAAAGTTTGGGAACCACTGCACTTCAGAAATCAATTTAAAGGGTAATAAAATAATTGGTGATGTAATATTTTCCCTATAACTATTACAAAAAACACAAACTAAGTATTTATATTTGTGTAGCCTTTGTTTTAGGGCTATTGACAAAGTTTGTGTACTCAGACCAGTAATATTTGGGGTCACAAGTTTTTGCCATGAATATTTTGTGTGTCAGAAGATAAAAAGTTTGGGAACCACTGGTCTAGACCCCTTTTCTCTGCATGTCTTTTTTAGTCAGAACACAATCCCATCCTGATCTTTGATGCAGGACCTCCTATTGACAAGCAGCAAAGWGGACGTAACCTATCACTAAATATTTGGACAACACAATTTACCATCAAATGATGATATTCCATTTAAAGTCCAGGGGGTAGAGATTTGTAGAGTCAGTGAAGTGAATTTTTTAGGTGTAGTGATAGATGAAGGGCTGACATGGAGACCTCATGTAAATTACTTAAGAGCAAAGATGGCTAAATCTATTGCTGTTCTGTATAAAGTAAGGGAGTTTTTTAATGATAAAGCACTGTATATGTTGTATAATCCAATAATAGGTCCACATCTACAGTAGTTTATTGTAATGAAGTCTGGGGAAAAGCGTGTAGGACAATTACAAATCCTCTTTTTTATTACAGAAAAGAGCTGTGAGAATTATTACTGGAAAATGTGGTCGCTACCCTTCAAATTCATTATTTTGTAAACTGAAAATATTGAAATTCTTTGATTTGGTTGATTATAGCATCCTACTGGTTATGTATAGGGCCCACATAAACACATTACCTTTAAATATCCAGGTAGATTTTGTTAAGAGTAAAAGTTGTTATAACCTTAAAGGGACAGATATACAGTATTTGTAAAACCCAGATTCAGAACTAGTTTGAGGGAACGGTGTACCTTAATACAGGGAATAAGACTGTGGAATGATTTGAAAAATGCAGGATCATTGTGTACATTCAAGAAAATGATAAAGGTTCTATTGTTAAAAAATATGAAACAGTATAAAATGCACCCATATTAACTGTTATTCTAGAGGGATTAGATGTTCTTGTCTTTTGTTTTGTTAATTATATAGATTTGTTGTATGAACGTATTCTTGGGAGAAAAGGAGCAGATATATTTTTTTCTTCTCTCTGCTACCTTTCATTTCATTTGTGATTTTGATAGACATACTGTATATTGTTTTTCTAATTTTTCTTTTTAATATTTTTCATTTTTTTATATACAGTATAAATTGTTTGTTTTGTTTTAATGAAATCAATAAATGAATAAAATAAAAAAATGAACAGAAGAATTAGAGCTGTCAAATCAACCAAAATGGATTCCTAACTGATTCACAACAAGTCAAAACAGCCACATTCTAACTAAAATAATAATGGCACAAACACCAGGAATCAAAGCCCTAACCTTCTTTTAGCTTTCTTACTGTTTTGTAATTTTCATTAACAAAAATGATGAACCCTTAAAATAAGGAGTTGTCCTTTTGTAACAGATCTAGCTGAATGATCACTTCCAGAATTTGATTTGGGCAACAATGCACAGAGAGTTCCATAATTGGCACCTTGGAAGATCTGAAAATATAAAYTAAWACCACTRTACAAAACATAATTCTGAAAAGTCAAGGCATCAGACAATGAAAGAACTGTACAGTGATGAGTCCAACCAGGAAGTTTTTTATGAATTTTGTAGRCCCTGTTGYAGAGCCTAACTATGGGTTCTAAGATTTCATTTGTTGTAAGAGACCAAACAGGTAAACAGTACGACATGGTTGAGAGTATAATGGCATGAAGATAGATATTTGAAACCGAAGATGTCAGATTGGATCTAATTTTTGAATAAACGTATAATTTCTGTTTCAGCTTAGTGGTTAAGACTTGTACATGATCACGATAAGTCAAATGAGAATCCAAAGTAATTCCAAGATATTTGTAGGTAGTGACAATATCAAGGGGTTTGTTTAAAAAAGTGAGTTGATTTGTTATATTGAAATGTCTCCTGGGTGAGAAAAAATACATGCACACAGTTTTTTTTAACATTAATTGACAAAAGATTTTCTTGAAGCCAAACATGAAATGTCTGAAGATCTGCTTGTAACTGATTATTAATAGATTCAATATTGAAATCAGACAAAAGAAAAAGAACAGTATCATCAGCATACATTAAAATATTTGAATACTTCAATATTTTTGGAAGGTTATTTATGTATAATAGGAAAAGCAATGGGCCCAGTATGCCACCCTGCGGAGCTCCCACGGAACAGGGCAGAGACCCGGACACAGAGCTTCCATGTTTCACAACCTGTCACCTATCAGTCAAATAAGAGGAAAACATTTGTATTGCAGATGATGAAAGTTGAAAAAAAATCAACTTTTGTAAGAGAGTATAATGATAAACTGTGTCAAACGCTTTATGAAAATCAATATATACAGCACCAGTTACTTGACCTTTGTTCAAAGCAGCACGTATTTGTTCAGTGAATGAAATTAATGCAGACATGGTTGACCTTGACGTGCGGAAACCATGTTGGCTATTGCTTAGCATATTATTAGCTTCTAGATGCTGAAGTAGTTATTAAATAATGTTTTTTCAAGCAACTTAGAAAAAATAGGAAGAACAGAAATTGGCCGATAGTTTGAAACTTCTGTTGGATCACCAGATTTAAAAATGGGAGTAATCTGAGCAAACTTTTACAAGTTACTGTTTGTCTTTTCTTAGAAGACAGTGGTAAGCTGGCTCTCTCACACRGTAATCATCTGTCTGGTTCTGTGGTTATTTACATGACACAACTAGACTGCATTWGTAATGACTGGAATAAGCTGGTTGAACCTGAGTTTGTATGATCAGCAGTTTAAAGTCTTCTGCAGAAGCACTGAATGTACCTGCTGATGTCATTTCCTGTATGACTATAAACAATGTTTTGACCYAATTTTATAATTCTAGGTCTGAGTCTTTAAAAAAGTAAAGCAACCTTGAGGATCCCAAAGATTTTATGTTATAGCATAAACTTAGAAAGGTGAAGCTGCTTGGACACATTTTTCTCTTTCTGGGGTGTAATTATGGGTAGGTATGCACCAATACTGATACCAGTATCAGGCATTTGTGTAATGCATAAATAGTTTTTTTTTGTGTGTGTTTGTGTGTTTTATACTTCAGTGCTGTTTTGAGCTGCTGCCTGCCTTTACCATGGTAATGTTATATTAAACATTTTAATGGAGAATATAAAGATTCTTTCTTGGTCCTCTGGTGGAAATTGGTTTGTCACAGCAGCAGAGAAGGTCAAAACAAACCGGAAGCAATAAGAACAACACTCATAATAACAAATAAAAGACAAACAATAACAGCTGAGTGCAAATTAAGACAAAGGTAGTGCAATGATTTGATGATGAAGTATATTGTACATAATAACATTTATACAGTAGTTATGTGCAGGTATAAAACTCAAGGGTCATTCTTGGATAAATTAAGATTTGATAAAAAAAAATCCAGCTGTGATGTTTATCTRCATTTTTCCATTACCTTGTTGAGGTTCTGCTCAATGTCATAGATGTTCTTCTCCACCTTATCAGCATTCTTTTGCAGCTTCTCAATCAAAACGGCCAGTTCTGTAGGGGTGCCACTGGAAGACAAACATAAGACAAAAGTGGAGGTATAGTAACGCAAACCAAAATACACCTTTCTGCAKAATGAAACTCCCGCAAAACAGTTAAGGTCAATCCCCTTCATGGTTCTTAAATAATTAATAAAACTCAAGTAAGCACCATTTTGTCACAGTTTAATTTGTATAACTGAACAGAGACGAGGTTTAGGAAGAATGAGGTAAACAGGCTTTGAGAAAAAAAAAACATCTGAACACTGTCAGTATCATCTTGTAGCTTCAGGCCTGTACCAGCTTAGTGGCAAAAGCTCTTCAAACAAGTTTTAYATTTCAGAAACATGACGAGGACTTTCTGGATTAAAACTATCTGTAGAAGTTTATTGTGTCCTTAATATGTGTGCTCAAAGAGTAGGTGGAAAAACCTGCTTGCAGTAGGAAATACATATATTTCATTTGCACCAAGCAACAGTGACACTATTGATTTAGTTCCAAAAAATAATTCAATTTGAGACTACACAACAGAAAAAAAACATGCAATTACAGTAGTATTGGGAAATTATGTAATAATATCAGTTGCAAATAAAGTTGTAGGATTTTCTGAAAGGAATACGTATCATCTGTCACTTTTCATGCATTATTCTAAAATCATCTGATAGGAATTGAAAACTTGTGAAAAAAAGTTATGCACAAACTTTTACAATCTCACTCAATCTGTTRGCACTTGGAGTTGTTGTGAATGTCTACTTCCATGCCACATTTTAGCTCAATATAAATGTCAAACTAACCAATAGATTCATAGGTTGGTTAGCCGGGGCTGTCGTCTTGGATCAGACACTAAARGGTAATAACTTGTAATTTTCTTTCAAGTCTGTAAAGTGGTTCATGATATGTTTTGCTAACAGACATGCAAACGATTAGGCTTTAGCCAGTGTTTTGCTACATTTGGCTTTTAGCTAGTGTTTTGCTTCTTTTAGCTCGCATATTGTTTTGTTTATCTTAGCTTTTAGCTATTGCTCTACCTTAGTTAGCTTTTTAGCAAGTGTTTTATGTTTTATAGCTCAAACAAATCAGTTTTAGCTCCTTCAGCAACATCACAGCACTCAGCCTTCCCAGTAAAAATCTGCAGTTATGTTTTGCTGCTGGTATGAAAACCAACAGGTTTCCAAACCATAAAAGAGGTGATAAATCACAACTCCAAGACAGAGGAATTCCTTGGAATCAAATCATTCAACTACCGTATTATTCATGTATAATACAATCTCATGTATAATACAACCCCCCCCCTTTTTTTTGAGCTTAAAAAGCATTAAAAATCTAATCCTCAAACTACCACCAATTTGAAACAGACTTCAAGATTTTTCAGCCTTTATACATATCAGTAAAATGATCAATGCACTGTTCATTTTATTTTAACAACATATGTACTAAAAGGTAATTTGACAATTTCGCCACCTCTGGTGGGGAAACTTTTTTCAGGGATACAAACTTTTTCAGAGCACCGGTAGATGGCAGCCATTACAGACAAACATGTGTTTGTTGTTCTTCCAGCAGCGGCTCGGTCACACGCTAATGTCATTAGTTCATTATCATTAACTAAGCTGCAGGACTGCTTTCCCCCCCTTTTTTTCCACACATGTCGCCTGCCTGGATCCGTTACTGATCCGTTACTATCTCGCTACAGTATGTGACTTCAGCAATGTTCAGAACAGATAAAGTAAAGGCAGTAGAGGCATAGATGCAGCACTGAAACAGGTTTTCACAAGTGGAAAAAAAAAGAAAGAAAAGAAATATGCCAAGGCACGTTCTGCTGTCATTTCTGGTTGTGCTGGTTATGTCCTATCATCTGGTTTCCTTGTCAGCATTTGAGTTTAAATTAACTCTGGCAGCTGCAGAAACAGTGAATCAGATAAAGAGAAGACACATAATTTGAAGAACTTGTTTACTTCTTTAGACATATTTTTTAAAGGTACATTTCTAATACCCCAATATTTTAGGAAGTAGTTTCTTGAAACAATGTTGGGAGCATAATTTTAATATACAGTATAGTGGCATAAATACAATAAAAAATAATTTTAGGGGCAACATCATATCCAACAGAAGCAGCAGCTGGGTGATAGTCAAACATTAGTGATAAGCTCTGAACCATTTTGGCAAACTCTCAAACACTGAAATTTCAATTTAAGATCCATCATTCCTTGAAGGAAATCACTAACTGCCTTTTTATGCCAGCGCTTTAGACTAAGCTTATTTTATGTTGAGAAATATTAGAGTTGTAGCTGTTTTTGTCTTTGCTCTTTGCTTTTTGTCTTTGAATTACTCTCATACTTTCACTAAACACTACAGATTTTTAGAGCAGTTATCAAACAATGTCTTCATAAGAGACCAGAAAAAACTGAGACATGAAAACAGATCTGTATAAGTCATGCCCCTCTAGGTATGAGCCTCTGCTTGTCAGGGACAGGCTGTGATTTTTGAATATTCAAAGAAGATGGAACAAAGGGCAAATTCAAGGAACTAATGCAGATGCCAAGGCTTTTTTCCAACTTGTTTCCTAATGATGCTTTTCCAATCAGGGGACTGTTTTAAAAACAGAAAAAGGCAACAATGTGAAGCCATCAAATGGCATAGATTTAAGAATTCATTCTTTCCTGTTATCATCCTTTTAAATACTTCTTGTTGAGTGTTGTGTGTGTTTGTTAGCAAATATGTAGTAGACATGCCTGTACCATGATAGTTTTTATGGTATTTACTGTATTTATTGTTGATAAATGTTTTTTCCTGCTGGCTGTAACTCAAATTGCCCCACGGGGATATTAAAGATAACCTGAACTTGGCAGGTGATACTAGCCCTCATTAAGAGGCTCTTTATACTTTAAACAGTTTGTTGTTGTGCTGAAGCTTGTTTTGCAGCATTAATTAGCTCTACAGGAGAAAAAAACCAACATCCAAAAAAAATCTAACTATTACGAGACAAATCTGAAGTGCGTTTTTGCCAAAAACAACCAACCTTAAGATCAGCATAGTGGAATTGGACTGAACCAACTCAAAGCTGAGGTGGAAGGTGTAGAATGTAGCAAAAAGTTTCTTTGTGTTTTTTTAGTTTGTATCTAAGAAAGTTAAACTGCAATCAATACATCAAGGTACATGATTTTGTCACTGCTGGGAATAAGTCTGTGTTTTTCATGTCAAAAAATGGGAGAATTGCAACTCCATCTGCTCCTCTGAGCAGGCTCTATGCCTGCAGGTGTGCAGGTTTAAATAGAACTAGTGTTTGTGTGTGTGTATGTGTGTGTGTGTGTGTGTGAGTGTGAGTGTGAGTGTGAGTGTGAGTGTGAGTGAGAGAGAGAGAGAGAGAGAGAGAAAGAGACAGTGTCAGTTCATATCAACCACTTGTCTCCTCACACACCCACAATCCCACTCAGTGTTTGAACTCACATTACATAACACCTGCAGAATGCAGTCAGTCAAAGTCAGATGTACTGTAACTCCACAACAACCACAGAGCGAGTCTGAACTGGTGTCCACTGTAGAGTTCTGCAGAAGCAGCTGGCAGWGGTCCTGATGGGACCACTCCTCAGGAATGGCACCCTGGGGAAGATTTCTGTGGCCACAGAAGACAAGAATCTAACAACAGGCCCCTTCACATGAACAAGTTGTTATTTCAACATCTTCATTTGSATTATTTATCCAAAAGGCAGTGTTTGAATAAAGTTAATGGAAGATAGCTCCTAGTGCTTCGGAGCAGGAATGTTCTTTCTTTAAAGAGTTAAAGCTAAGCCTGGGAGCAGCCTCTGACCAGTCCTCTATGCCAGTTGTTCCCAAACTGGGGGGGCGCTAGTGATCACGGGGGGAACATGATGTGTTTGATCAGAGGTTAGGGGTCGACACAACCAGATCCCGCCTCCTGGTTGTAAAATATTCCTCCGCAACGGTTAACTGTCATTTGTAAAAATGAAAGAAGAAAAAAACTTCTAGATATTAAAAGTGACAGTTCTTTCAACCAATAGAAAGAGCCACAGTCAAAGTTTTACCAATCAGATCAGAGCAGGGAGGGTCAGGCTGTCTGACTGACAGCGGGTGAGCGCAGCCTCGAGTCACTCCAAGGCTGCCCGTGCTGAGCACCATCCAAACAGCTTGTTCCTCGAGCATTAGAGCTCCTGTTTACAACATTTCACAAGTTATAAAGTGTACTGCCGCATGWCCTTTTGGAGAAAATTATAACAACGTAAGCACCTCCACCTCTGCTGTGTGAGCACCCAGAGCGCGACTATAACCGAGTCTTCAGGGCAGGAGGACGCTCCCAGGAATACTGTCAGTGTTTCCCGGACTATTTTCCACCTAGGATTAGATATATTATATTTCTGAAAGCTCCTCTCAGTGTTTCCGCCGTAACACCATGTGTCCACGCGCACAACAAAACCGCGAGAGATCACCTGACCATCATTTATACAAAGCAGAGGCTCAGAGGCAGCTGGACCTCATCTCCACCTGCAGCACGGCTCCGACCTGTGATAAATGTGATTTAGTAATAATGAAAAATGCATAGTATTAAATGACTACATGAGCTGAAATCCTGTAAATATAATCCATTTAAATTAAACAATTATTTAGGGAAGATATCTGTCAGTTTTGTTAAAATAAAAAATAAAATAAAATCTGTGCAAGAATCTCCATGCCATAATTTTTAAAATAAATATACCAGAGCTCCTCATTGAAAACACTAAAATGAGACAAAAGTACTCAAGCAGCTCCTGAAACAAAACTGCAATTTTTATTTTCTTAAGATTGTCTTTAAGATTACTGTTGGTAGTTTTTAAAGAAAAGGTATTTGAGTAATTATCAAAACAGTGTTCATGTAGTTATTATTTCTGTTGTTTGTRGGGGTCACCTCGAGTGAAACAATCAAGGAAACTCTCTTAGACCTCAGACCTCTGATGGACCTTTAAA
>NW_013952650.1:29249-30453 GCF_001266775.1 Austrofundulus limnaeus | reverse complement strand
GAAATAGGCAGCCTCGTGAAGACCGAATGTGCATCGTGGGGACCAAAGCCTGGTAAATTTTACCAAAACGTCAACAACTGTCCTTTTTCATAAGATGATTTTAGTTTAAAACTCTGGCATAAAAGGTAAAATATTCATTCCTTTAATGAATTCTAGACCGTCAGTTTTGATTCTGAATTTTATCAGACAAACATAAAATATGAACAATTCTACTAATGCTGCTGAGTACGCCACATTTGCTTTTACTGTCAACATTACAAAGATGACACTCTCTTTTAAACCTCAAATAATTTATTAAAACTGAAAATACTGGGAAAAATTGCATTATGGAACTTACTTAAAATCAAAGACAGTATGTATTTGAAATGTGTTTTTATTTTGTTGTTCTGGAAAATGTCTCAATGGTTTACACGGAGGGGCGAGACAAAAAAATCATATATATCAAGAAAAAATGTATATAATTTATTTACCTTTTTTTTTTTAGTCTCACCACTAGGGTGCACTCATACTTTGTGGCTTCAACTTCCTGCTCCCAGTCTTGTCTCTAGTTATATTACATCTCCATGGCTGTTATTTTATCCTTGTTCTGACAGAAGTGGTTTTTGGGAAGTACCAGCACAGGAGCGTGAGTTTGAGAAACACTCTGCACATGTTTCCACAGAGGAGGGGACATGGGTCAAATTAGAACCAGAAACCTGCAGCATTAAGTCATAAAGGGTGTGTAAGAGTTCTGCTGTCACTGAACCGAGCCAAGCCAAGCCTACAGCTTACATTACTTTGTTTTTCCTCACTGTCTGGTTGTTCTACAGCTATGCTTTTAAACAATTTTGCTTTTTTATGTTATCTTGCATAAAATGAGCTCTCTTCACAATCTAAATAGATTTGTTAATACTGCCCACCACCGTAAGGTGAAGACAATTAAGTTTTTACATGTCTAGAAATRGGGGCACCGGTCTTTTTCTGTTGCTGGCCCAGAAGCATGGAATTGATTGATGCTACATGGAAAGTGACCACAGTATTGCAGAGAGTTAAATCTCTGAACGTCTGAGGTGGAGGATTTTCACCCCACACCATCACCGGACAGAGGAGGTGGAACGCTCCGACAGCCTGACAGAAAAAAATAAAAGCATACAGCTGCTCACATGATCGCTAGTTTAAATCAGGAATAAAAAGTAGTTTACCTGTATAAAGAGCCCTAAAAATC
>NW_013952650.1:11158-28387 GCF_001266775.1 Austrofundulus limnaeus | reverse complement strand
GTTTAGCTCTTAGCAGTTTATAATTTTTTACCTTCTTTTATTGTAGTTGTGTTTTTAACTTGTACTGATATATTGTGATTTGTTTTTGTTTGTTTTGTGAAGCACTTTGGCYAATGCAAGGCATTGTTGGAAGGTGCTATATAAATAAATAGTTTATTATATGTGCATTTGTGTGTTTATGTGTCTGTTAGCAAAATATCTCATGAATCACTGAACGATATGGATAAAACTGACAGTAAATAATTGGAGTTGCATCTGCAACTGATTAAAGAGGATTCAAGATGGCCACCACTGCAAAAAAAATTACTTTCGAAAACACAAAAGTTGACAAATCATTCTACAGAGCTGAGCTGAGCTGAGCTTGATTCCGATGACATGTTCTGAGTCTTAACAGGTTACAAGGTATTTGTTTAAAATTTAAACAAAATTTATTGAAAACTTCCAGGAAATAAATGTATAGCTACAACTTATAAACTAAGGTGTAGTCACTGAGAGTCACATCTTACGACGCTGCGAGGCCTTGACTCACAAGCTTTGTCCTGAAGCTCACACAGGCTCTGCCAGAGATCACACCTCTCCAGCTTAAGATCCCAGTTATGTACGTTTGTTTTAGTGTCGATTGTTTCAAACACACCCAACCAACTGAAACCTGACTGCAAAAACTACATGAAAAAGAACAGCAAAGGGTGGAGCAGCATGATTGGAATTCCATCCCTGTGTAAGGTTKGTTATCAGGTTCTGAGAGGCCACAGAAGCATAGAAAGCACAATAAAAACTAAACTGATATAAACCGTGCACCAGCAGTCTAAAAACTACAGTTCAAATAAAACYGTTGTTTTTCTTGTCTCAATAACAGGTACAGTGCCTAAAACRTGTGTTCATTCTCTTGGATGTTTTAGAAGAATAGAATAAAAATAGCCTTTWTTGTCCCACCGAGGGGAAATTCAGGTGTCACAGCAGCATCAGTACAGAGGTTCACATGCTAGTTACTTTACAAACTATAGACAGTACACAAAAAACGAACTTAATACTGACTAGCAATGATACTACTACTAATAAAAAATACAAWAAAGAATTGTGCAAGAATAAAAAAGATATGTTTTGTTTTTGAGGCAGTGGACTGTCAGAAATTATGAATCAGAATTTTCCTATTATCAGTGCAAAATAATCTCAACGGACTATTAACTGTAAAGTATCACTATCAACGTTATGTTATTATCGTTATAAATCAAATATAGTACATTTAAAATTTACATTTCTTTTACAAAACCTAAATTTAAATAAAAACTAATTTGATGCCAAAAGAAATCACATTCCCACAGGGTAATATAACTAATAAAAATATGCAATGTAAAAAAGTGATTACAACAAGTGAGCTCACATTCACCTCCTTTGAAGCAYTAACTGTACTAACTCAACCCAGAGGAAAGATAAATGAAAAGTACACTGGATACAAAATTATTTCCCAGGTTCTGAATATTCCAGCAGTTTGGTTAAATCATTCATCAAGAAACTGTACAAAAAGAGAATAGTGAGAGAGTCCACCACCCGTGACCACTCTGAAGAGCTTCAGCAGGTAAGGTTGAGGGACAGACTGCAGTCCTGGTTCTTCACAGGCATCAGCTTTATGGCCAGGCCAAATAAAACTCATCGAATCTCAACTAGAGTTTGCCACAGGCATTAAGGTAGAGTGCTTTTCAGCAGCCGAACCTGGAAGGCTTGTAAAAATAGAGGGTAAAATCAYGGCCAGCCCCAGCCAATTTGGCGCCCTAAGCAAGATTTCAGGTGGTGCCCCTTGTGCAATTTTCAAAATCTCACCRCCAATTTAGATAACTTCACATCTCAAATTAAATAGTTTTGTCTTGATATTAGGGTTGGGCAATATTGGCAAAAAAAAATTAATCACGATTAATTGTGGTATTTAGTCGATAATGGTTAATTTGACGATTAATCCCCTAAAGTCCCCTTATGCCCTGGTCACATGACCAATTTAGTGGGTTAGATCTGCTCTTTGTAAAAATCTGTTCCAAATTGTGTCAAAATTACAGACTTCAGGCTATAGATCAATTTTTAAATTGTGTTAATAGATAAATAAATTACAGAACTTTTTTTAATGTTCATCCTATTTTAAAAGGAGATTAGCACCAAGCGGTGGCATTAATCGTATTAATCGTCAAGTGCCAAAAAATAATCGATAAATGTTTTTCTGACGATTAATCGCACATGATACGATTATGCCCAACCCTGCTTGATATTATTTTTTTTCATCTTTAGAAAACAAGTTGTTCAATTAAAATACTTTACAACATAACTCATTTGAAACAGAATGCCAGAAGTCTACCTCATACCAACCAACATTTGCTGACAGTAATGAGGACCACCTGTTTATGTTAGCAAGCGGCTGTGGAGTGAAGCAGTTCTAGTGGGGGTCCGTGGGTATATGCACCCAGGATAATTTTGTAAAAGATCAACTCAAAACTATGCATCTTCCAACCGTTTGAAGAGCATTTTGCTAATCAAAAACATGAAATCAGTATTTTATCACAAAATATCCTCATGTAAGAACGAAGCAGGCTGCTAAACCCACAGAAACAAATTAACTTTAGAAACTTAACCAGATTATCCTACAGACTAAATTAACTAAACTGATTTAAAATATATACTTTTGTTTTCTTTCATCTCCCCCCTACATGGATGGCACCCTTAAGCATTTGCCTATACTGCCTATGCCACTGAGTAAATGAATGCCACAAAATATTGAGAATCTTCAGTCTGATGCTGTCTGCAAATAAATAATGTATGAAAATATATTCAGATTCAGGATAYTGGTAATAAAACATGGCATGCTGCTTTCCCTATGTCAAACAAAATAGGCTGCCCAAGTATTGAGTCGATACCAGTGATACTGGCCCTGTTCGCTTGGTGTGGGATCGATACCGAMTTGTGCAGTATCGCATACAGTCCCACAGAAAGTGATGGGCTGCAGTACGGGAGGGGTGAAGACACATTCCTGTCACATTGTCCTTTCAGGCAGGACAGCAGAAAACTTATCAAACCAGTTAGAACAACTTTATGACAGGCAGCTTATCAGCCACACCCACGCTGCAGCTGAAGCACGTTATTATGAAACAGAACCAGCAGTTTTCTCCCGATTGTTTCATTAAACATTCATTCAGACTAAATGTGCTTCAGCTCCAGCAAATATTAGCCTGCTGTAGACAGCCACCTCCAAACTACGCAGGTAAAAAATACACCTCAACTCCAAACACGGTGAATACGACTAACTTTACCTCAAAACGACGTGTTCAGTGCAGAACTAGCGACAAAGAAACGAGCCAAGGTCACAGCTTTTTTCCTTTAAATTGTGATGTTTTTTTCTTTTCATTTCTGTGTAAATGGCGTTTAAACACAGACAAGCTGCTTAYCCCAAATTACAAAACAACTAGCCTACTTACGATGTTGATTTTGCATCCGTTAAAGTCGCCTTGCCAGACTTCTTCGGCTTCATCAAAGAGGAGGACATGGTGCTGGTGGTCGGTCACCTGACGGAGGACAGGTGTAGCTCAGTGTTTGCTGCTCTGCTCGCTTCGCTGGTCGACGTGTCGTGTGCGAGAAAGATTTTCCACGGAGCTGTCAGGGTGCAGAGGCAGGAGTGGCATCACCTGGGACATTCACTTCTCTGCTCACACACCCACTCCGTGTAGACCTACCTGCTGGAAGCCAGTGGGGGAGAAAGTGGGCGTGGCATACGACGGAAGCCCCGCCCACGCCATGCACTCTGCTCCTTGATTTCATTATTTTACTTTCAAATAGCTGACAGCGTTTATTAAATTAATTATTATTTTTTTCCTGAAATAAAACCTTGTCAGAGTTTTAGATTAGGATCATGTTATGTTGCAAAAGGACTGTGTTGTAGTTGTTTTGGTCAAACCTATGGTACTGCTGCTGAGGAAACCACACTTTCCACAGAACAAGTGTGCCAACTCCTCAAACTGTGCCTGGAGTCAACCTGCTTCACGTACGGGGGGCAATATTATAGGCAGAAACATGGGTGTGCCATGGGATCCCCAGTTTCTTCTATTGTTGCAAACCTGTACATGGAGGAAGTGGAAAAGAGAGCTTTGATGTCCTTTTCAGGGGTGCCACCGAGCCATTGGTTCAGATATGTTGACGACACCTGGGTTAAAATTAAAGCCCAGGAAGTCCAACATTTCACTGATCACATCAACTCGGTGGATGAATTTATTAAGTTCACACGAGAGGATGTAAAAAAATGGCAGGTTGGCGTTCCTGGATTGCGATGTCTCGGTTTCATATGGAGGACGGTTGGAAACTGGCRTRTATCGTRAGCCCACCCACACAGACCAATATTTGCGTTTTGACTCCCACCACCCACTGGAACACAAGTTAGGAGTGATCAGGACTCTGTACCACAGAGCAGACAGTGTCCCTACAAACCCAGGAGCCAGGGAGAAAGAGAAATCACACACACGACAGGCCCTGGAGCAGTGTGGTTATCCTGACTGGGCTTTCCTGAAAGCAGACAGGAAACACAGACAGGATTCCAAGCAACCTTCAGGTGAAAATGAAGACCCCAAACCCAGACCCAAACCAGTGGTTATTCCGTATGTTGCGGGTGTTTCGGAGAAACTGAGACGTTTATTTTCTAAACATGATGTCCCAGTAGCTTTCAAACCCCAAAACACATTACGGCAAAGGCTGGTTCACCCCAAAGATCCGGTGCCCCGGCACAAACAGAGCAATATTGTATATGCTGTTAAGTGCCAGGAGGACTGCGACCAGTTATACATCGGGGAAACAAAGCAGCCACTGTTCAAAAGAATGTCCCAACACAGACGAGCTACATCTAATGGCCAGAACTCTGCAGTTTTCACTCATTTACAGGCCAGCGGTCACTCTTTCAGAGATGAGGATGTTCTCATTCTTGATAGAGAGGAACGTTGGTTTGAGAGAGGAGTAAAAGAAGCCATTTTTGTGAAGAAAGACCGTCCATCATTAAACAGAGGTGGGGGCCTCCRTTTCCATTTGTCCCCCTCCCTCTCCTACAGTGCGGCCATTGCCAGTATCACTCCACCCCCTGTTAACAATAGGTGTTAATYAGATGTCAATGATAGCCATGTGATGTGAGTATCAGTCACATGGAGGCAGGGCTTAAAAGCCTGAATTTTGCCTGAAACTCTCAGACTGAAGAAGTCTCTTGGAGGAGAGACGAAACGTTTCATTAAAGAAGAACCCGTCCAGAAGACCTATACAATTTTTTTTCTTTTTAATTTTTTACCTGGATTACTGAGATGCATCAGGACAATCTCATTCCATTCAGTGTTGCAAGATCTTGTGTCATTCCTTATTTTAGTTCAGGATCAGTAAAATTGATAGAGTTATAGCCATTTTTCTCTTGACCAATATTATATTAGCTGTGATGGCCATCTGAAATTTAATTGATTCTATGTTATTCAGTTGTAGATCCAGTGATTACTTTCTGAAGGTTTCATTAAAGTTTGTCGATTGTTCTGTCACATATTTTGCAGTCTAACAGACCTAGTTTACTCAGTTTGTGCTAATTTTTTAAGCAAAGATCATTCAAAGAGGGCTGGGTTGTCTTCCTTGGTTCACTGACATTGTCATCGATTATTTTTATTTTTGGAAATTTGGTCCACATTGTATGACATAAAAGATGCAGCACACTATTTCTGATCCAATGGCATGATTTATTATAAAATGTACATGATTTTTTTTTCAAAGTGTTCTTGTGCGAAACAAACAACAAGCTCAACATTGTAGTAAGCATGTTTCAAACCCCACGTGTTGGCACCCAATAAAACACACTAGAAGTGTCAGATAGGCTTTTCAGTGGCATATAAAAAGGCAAACAAAAGCAAAATGTGTAAAGCTGGGTGTTAAAGTGATAGTCTGGTCTTTTTTTTTTTTTTTTTTTTTTTTTTGCAGTGGTGTTCTCTCAAACAGTTAATACTTGGTAACATATCAGCTGATCACTCAGAGAGCGCGGAGACTAGAGCAAGAGGTAAAAGTCTTTGTTGAAGGCCTGTATTTTATTAATTTTTTAAGGCTTGAAAAGAAAAAGCTTTCCTGAAAATATATACAGAAAGTCACAATAGCTATGATATGATGTGATTTTGCATTTTGTAGCTAATTTAACCAAACATTTGCATAACTACACCAGTGTTCTCAGACAGACCAGGTTTATGCCGATGAGGTGGRGTTGATTAAACTTTTAGATTGACTTGAAATGCTGATCAGGCAGAATGATACATTTGTCAGTCTTAGCACCATTGGCATTAATCATTAATGGCACCCCCCCTGCTGTGTGTGTAGCTGTGTGAATGTGAGTGGGWGCTTCACTTTAAAGCTGGAGGTGTGGCTGCACACGGTGAACCGGTCAGACCTGAAAGAGGGCGTACCTGCTTTTTTACAAAGCAATGTGGTATGCATGGTCTGCATGTGCCTGTGCTCCACTCTCCACGGGACTTTCAGGTAAACAGAAAAGTGACGTCATACAAACACTGAGGATTTCTGTTCCTGGGTGACGTTCTGATACTCCACTGTTGTAGATCTGCTGCTGTGGATGAGATAAATGTGGAGAACAGCCATGTTCTTTTAAGAAAACTCCTGCAAAAACCTAAAAATGCCAATGTTTCTATTTTAGAAAATGCTAAAAGTTGGTTTGTAAAGAAATGTGAAATGGAATAATGTGCATCTATATGAATTGGTATTTGCCAAGATTTGAATGTTGTTTTTGTTTTTTTGTTTAGTTTTTGTTTTTTGTAAATTACTTTTGTTTTAATTTATTCTTGGGGAAAAAAGGGGGCAGATATCAAGATATCTTTCTTCCCTCTGCTGCCTTTCATTTTACTTATATATTTTTCCTTTGTTGCGTATATTGTTTAGTTTTGTTTTTAATGAAATGAATAAAATAAAGAAAAGAAAACAAAACTCCCATGGGTCTTGAATGTTTTCCATATGTGAATAATAGTCTTATATAGCCAAGGTGTGTTAATGTTTTGGTTATGTCTGTTTTAATTTGTCTCCACTATTACCAATCAAAATATATTTTATGAACCACTTAACAAAATATAATGAAACTCTCAGAAAGTAATTATTCACTGTACATTTACAACTAATTGACTTTTAGAGCCACCCCAGTTCAAGATGGCTGCCWCAGATAATGAACCTTAGCCTACACAATAATTATCATAACTCAGTGAATCTTTGGACTAAAATTTCTTGTGAATAGCTGACAGTTATTCACAGCACCTGCTCCAATATAAAACATACAATTATTTTACAAGTGGTTTTGGAGTGTGGGGGTGTGGCATAAAAGCAATTTCAACAGTAACTTAAACCAAAGGCAATACCTCTCAGTTGCTTTTTTTAATAAATTAATGTTGTCGTCATTCCATCTCGGCATTGTGTTATACACACCTCTATGCTCCAGAGCAATAAATGGAATAAAAATCACCTACTTTTACAGAGGTACAGAGGTGGTCACACTGATGATGATTAGTTAATCAGTGCATTTAATTAAGAGAGCTTAGCTGCTAGTTATTKTCTTTAGCTTGGTCTAAAACTGTGACATGAAATGCAGTGGGTGATATGCATTCCTTCCATGAATGTTAGGCCTTTAATTATTGGTTGTTGTTCTACTTTGGACTACTCATAAGTTACTGGCAAYACAACAGCAAAATTCCAGACATCAGTGCAGTTTTTTTTTTTTTTTGGAAGCTAGGAAGCTTTCAGCAAGATAAMTGGAAGTCTGCATGGATCAGTTAGTTTTTATCTGATCAATTAGTCAATGTGTCTCAGTGTCACGCTGATAATATGCTGTATCTCCACTCACAAACTGCTGCAGTGCTGCATTCTTCCACCCCCTCCACTGACAGATCAATGCAGGGTACAGTCCTGATCATTAACACATGTATATATCCATATTCTGAACTATGGCTGYGCCGGTTTTGGGGACTGGATTCTCCGGGCTCATTCTTCAGATATTCACACAAGTGCATACAACAATCATGGCTTCAGATACACGCCCCCCTAAACTCACTTACTCCTCTGGCTAATAAATGTGCTCTATGCAGAGGTTTTTTTTTTTATAAACACCATAGTGTGTCACAGTGTTGATATAATATGTTTTAGGTTTTTCCCTCGTCTTCCCTTGTGTGGTTTTTAGTTTTTCTCTTAAGGGTAGCGCCTCCTCATGATGTCTTCATGAAGATGATCCTTGCTCTGTGCAGGGTCTGTGGCTGCATGACCCAGAGCACCTGTTCTCCCATGTTTGTTATGTTCTGTCTTCTGAATGGGTGTTCTGAACTGTAACTTCATTGTGCTCTCTGTATGATGACAATAAAGGTCTCTCTAATCTAATCTAACAACATGCCAAACCCTCCCTGCAAACATTCCTGCAGCTCAGATCCTCACCTGAAACTGCTTYCATTGCTACAAACATCAATCTAACATCTGGGAGGGAAAAAAATCCAACATTTTACAAAAAAAATAACTTCTACACTGTGCTGTGGGAAACTGTCAATGATTATAAGAATGTTGAGCTGTGCTTGTTGGTCAGAATGTTACCTTTTGCTGTTGAAACAAGGTGCTGGCTTGTTCCAAATGAATGAATCTGGTGTGTAGGGCAGGGTTTAGTCTGATCCAGGTGCTCCACAATTACTGGAATGTCTGGCTCAGCAGTCAATCTGGTACAGCTGCATTCTGAGAGGGAGTACAGCCGTGATTCAACACACATTAATACACTTGCTATAGATCTTGTAAAACCTCAGCCCAAGTCTAGTTTAATGAATGATCTTACAAAAAACTAGCAAAGCAAGACTAGTTGGCAACTGTTGGAGACTGGCTAGTAATTATTGGGATTATTGAAGACTGGTTCATAACTGTTGGTGATTATTAGCAACTGTTGAAGCCTAGTTGGTGACACTTTTGGCAACTGTTTGAGATGAGCTGGTGATTGTTAGTGATGATCGGCAACTGTGAGGAACTGGTTGAGATTAACTGATGACTTTTGGCAACTACTGGGAAGATAAGATAAGATAAGATAAGATAAGATAAGATAAGATAAGATAAGATAAAACTTTACTGATCCCACCGTGGGGAAATTTGCAGCTCAATACAGGAGAGGGTGAGAATAATAAAGAAAGATAAATAAAAGAAAACTAACAAAAATAACCCCACAATATACACATGTGATAGTACATCGTCTACACTGGTCTAAGGACAGATTGTGCAAATTCAAAAAGGACTTGGATCCGACATGTGATCGCTGTGGACAATCTCCTGCCACACTTCTACACACATTCTGGTCCTGTCCAAAGCTACTGTACATGGATACTGGCAAGGCATCTTTGATACCTTTTCAGGACTATTTGGACGAACTGTTCATCCATCACCATTCATCTCTCTTTTTGGGGTGGCTCCAGCAGAAGCTTCCCTCAGTGAAMATCAGAGGAYGGTGTTAGCTTTCTRCTCTCTACTGGCTAGAAGACTTATTCTTCTTCGATGGAAGGATCCACATCCTCCAGTATATGGTCATTGGTTAAGAGAAGCTATGTCTCACATTCATTTAGAGAAGATTAGATATACTGTTAGGGGATCTGTAAACAAACTCTTTGACATCTGGCAGCCATTTTTATCTTAAGTAGAAAAAACTTCAGCAGATAACTTTGTCTAATGGTCAAACAATGGTTCTTTGTACACAAACCTGTGTTTTGTATTTACAAAAACATGAATATAAGATATATTTATATTTATGCTTTGTTAGCAGATCCGGTATAGGTGGGGAGGGATGGGAGGGTTTTTAGGGKTGTGTTTTTCTGTTAGTTTGTTTTTTTGTTTGTGTTTTTGTTAAAAAATAATAAAAAAAACTTTGAAGAAAAAATATACACATGTGATAGTAATGTACACATACCAATGCACATTTATACATAAACAAATATGCATATACATTTATATACATATACACACCGTATAGTACAGTACAATACTGAATGTATATGAAGGTGCATATTAGTGATGGCAGTGCAGGTGAATTGTCCAAGTGACTGATAACATCGTGATGTGTTATACAGTCTAACTGCAGTTGGAATGAATGACCTACAAAAGCACTCCCTCCTGCAGTGAGGATGTTTAAATCTCTGAMTGAAGGAGYTGCTCAGCMCCCCCACGGTTTCATGCAGAGGGTGGTGGGGGTCGTCCATGATGGCTGTCAGCTTTGCCAACATCCTCCTCTCACCCACCACAACCACAGGCTCCAGAGGACATCCCACAGAGCTTGACCTCCGTACCAGTTTGTCCATCTTGTTCCTGTCCTTTTCAGTACATCCAGCCCCCCAGCAGACCACTCCATAGAAAAGGGCAGATGCTACCACCGTGTCGTAGAATGTCTTTAACAGAGTCCTGCAAACAACGTAGGACTTCAGCCTCCTCAGTAGGTGGAGTTGACTCTGGCTCTTCTTATACAAGACGTCTGTGTTTGTAGTAACTGGTGACTGGATAAGGACTGAGAACAGTGGGTAAGGATGGGCAATACAGACTAAAAATGTATCACGATAATTTCTAGGTTTTATCACAGTAGCGATAAGTGACTATATACTGTATATCAGCCTAATCTTATAAATCTTTCACTTCATTCTGTCTTGAAGCCTCAAAACTACATTAAGTTCAAGTAGTGCACCTGTGTTGCAAAACTGACACACATCAAACAAGTCTGAGTATGAGAAAAAATTTGACATTTATTTACAGTCATATGAAAAAATTTGAGCACCCTTGTTAATTTTCCTGATTTACCTTTATAAATCATTGATTGTTTGGATAAAAATAATCAGTTAAATATATCATATAGGGGACAAACACAGTGATCTTTGAGAAGTGAAATGAAGTTTATATGATTTACAGAAAGTGTGCAATAATTGGTTAAACAAAATTAGGCAGGTGCATAAACATGTGACTGAATGGTAGTGAAATCAAATTACCAACTCTCATTGGAGGTTGTCTTCATGATCACTCAGCCACAGCTGCCTTGAATACCACATAAAAGCCCCAAAATCTACACCTAAGCTWAACAAGCAATCRYTAAAATWAGCAAAATTATAGCTAAAGTTAAATCTCTAAAGGAATTTCTCAAAATATTTTGATCTCTGCCTAAAACTCTGGTATGAAATGTGCTGGACAATATTTATCATTTCTTCAAGGAATGCTTTGCTTGTCACTTTTTTTATAATTCAATAATAACATGGTAAAATCTATTGTGTGGTTTTGTGCACTCAAGAATAGATTTGATAAAGTTTAAAATGTAGGACCAGATTATTATTATGTTCTGATATGTAAAATTTAAAAATAGAAAGTGGATTTTTTTTTTCTGTGACTGTGCATGTTAATGTTACCTCAAAAAAGTGGAGCTTTGCGGGAGCAACAAGCAGCAAAATGGATGGGAACGGTGAACAGGTGTTTATAATACCATGTAGATAAGTGTTAGTAGGTATGACAGGGAGAAAGCATTCATGCATTTTTGTTTGGCCCATCATCAGCCACATTCCTTCGAAAGGTGTGACTCTAACAGGTGTGTCTGCTGTCACCAGTTTACTTTGTTACCTGGAGGAAACGAATCACGGCTGGAATAACTCGTCTGACRTCTACAGAACTTTAACCACATTGTTTGAAAGGGTGGTGCCACGCAACCGAGGTGATGTTTTGTGGTGTTAGGTTTCATTACYAGTGTTACAGAAATTAGGTCCTTACTGCAGTGCCTTATTCACATCTAAACAGGTTTATTATTCTTGCATGATCTAAATGTGACCCTAACAAAATAATACACCTACAGAAACTTTACATCAAAACAAACTGCTTGGCCTTCAGATGTATGCTTTTACTTTTMTTGGTGTTTGGAGTTACCATCAGGATGTAATTTACTAAAACCAGCACCATATAAAGCAGAATGGAGAATCCCTCAAATCCAATTAGAACTGTGTAGTCTTTGACATAAGACAGATTTTATTGAAAGTCTCACAAAGTGTTCATTGTAGGTGTCTCTACAGCTTAATATTTTGGATCAACTTGATTCTAAATGGCCACCACAGCTACAAAACAGTTCAAACATTTTCAGAGATGCTGAACTAAATTTGATGCTGAGAGCGATCTAATATAAACTCTGCATGCTATCATGTTACTAACTTTCTTCCTGAAATGGCTGACATTTGGGGGCTTCCAGTGAATGCATGTGGGGAAAGGTGTGTTTTGTGGGAACCCTGTGGGAATGTGATTGTAATATATCTTAAATAGCACTTAAAATCTGGCCATCCCTTACCAAGACTGCATCTCCAATAAGTTACCAGAACTTCTCCTCGGAGCTTAAGAACTTGCTGAGGCTCAAGGAAAAACCTGATCAGGAAAGGGTCTACCACATGCTATGTTCTAAGGGAGGGTAAGCCATCACTACTAACGGTCATTAGGGTGACTCCGTTTTAAACCAGGAAAACTCCTTTGCACCTTGCTGGAACGGCCAAACAAAGGTTGGAAGTCCCAGATGTAGAGTTTTTTCACCACAAATCTTTAGAAGGACTCAGAGCTGGAGATGGCCTAACTTGGTTACAGTCCTGAGTACAGCACATACTTGGTGGGTTATAGTATTAGTGTGTCACTTAAGCCTTAAGGGCTGGCTTGCATCTTTTTTATTTTTAAAGTAATTGTGTTTTTTCAGCTTCAATGAAATGACAGCACATTTGCTGTGAGGGAAAGGTTATGGCAGATTTTYTCTGCACGTGTGACACTCCAGGGGAGGAAAATGTTCCGAGTTGATTGTTTCATGATTTATGATCATTAAGCCAGAGTTCAATTTTGTGACAGTTGTGGTGCAATTTGTATTTTCTATCTTCTTCTGTGTTACCTGTGTAGTAGATATTTCAGGGTGGACTGCTTTGTTGCTATRTAAAGTTATATTGTCCAAATATTTTGTGATAAAAGTATAATGTAGTCAGGACAAATGCACGGTGTGTAAAAAAAAGTACACAAAATAAGGGCAATGCTGTATGTTCTTAGATAAAGTTCAGCTTAAAGGCTAAGCCAGAGTTCTAACCTTCAGTTAATATATGATTTATAAGTTTATGATGTTTTTTGTTAATCCTAATTAGTCAAATGCACTGGAAAATGCATAATTTAAAGTAGACAATTTTCTAAATTATTTTCTGGAGGGGCAGGGCCTTAGATCTGCTGGCACAAACTCATACAGTTATCCCTCAGTGCCATCAGTAAATGTTGGTGTGTAAGAGTGGGGGTGGAAGCTGTGTATATACATAAACATTAACTGGTGCATGGAAACAGTGACAGTCACTTCTCTCTGGACTTGAATTCTCTGAATATTAAGTGGAAGCCAATGGATCTAATCTACCTTGTKAGAGATTTTACTGTGGTTATGATCMGTGTTGTTTACATTCCACCAGATGCTAATCCTAACCTTTCCCTGCTCTGCATGTCTTCAAGTTCTGCAGAGGCCTGCCAATAACTCGTTCATTTAAAATCAGGTGTGCCAAAGCAGGGAAACAACTAAAACATGCAGGGTAGTKGGTCACGAGGACCGGAACTGAGAACCCTTCATATAACAAGTTCAAGTTTTAGGATGGCCACAATAAAAGGCCACTCTGAAATGTGCTGTTTTGCTTTATTGAGGGGTGGTGGGGTGGGGGGGTGGTATGTGAAATAAACACATCGAAAAACAACAGGTTATGACACAAAAGCACAAAACAAAATAAGCCTAAATAAACTTAATCATAAAACACCAAAGACTTTTCACTGGGATATGCATGTTTAAGCTCTTGTTTTATTCTCAGTATTTCAGGTGGAGCTGCCTGAGAACAAAAACCATAGCGGTTGTCTTCATATAGTGTGATATCGACTGCATATCTGAAGTCGTGGGGAAGTTCTCCTCTTTCCCAGCAGCAAGTGAAGAAGCTGTGAAGCCTTGAACGGAGTCAGGTGGGATACTGTCTATTCCTGCTGCGTTTCCTGACTTCAGCTGTTGCATTGTCTTTTCTTTTAGAGATGGTGGTACAACTAGTTCTTCCCTTGTCTGTTGATGAGGGATGAGAGCCATTGCCATGGTCTGATTGTGTTGTTGGTGCTAAAAACTGTAGYGCTCAGACCAGTAGTTCAAGATCTGACTTGTCTGTGAGTAGCACTTTTCCATCTGAGGTGCTCAGTGTGGCCTCTGGACGTAGTAGGTGAGTTCAAAGACTGACTTCAGAGATTTGTAGAAGTCCTYAAAGCCCATGTCTGTGCACAGCTGAGCCTTCTCTGCACCGTTTGTTCTGGATTTCTTGAAGGGTGTGCTGGATGTGAGACAGAAGACACAGGGCACTTCACAGGGCATACTGGCTGAGTGAGGTGAGCCTGGTGGTCTGACCACTTTTTGCCAGGAGGTCTTAAATCTGTGTATCATTTTCATCAGATTCCTTGTGTTTCTTCTTGGTGTAAACAAGGACTCTCTTTGGCTGCTTCATGGATAACACTCTTCAGGTGTTTCCAGTGGATCACTCAACCAGACTGTTTCAAGAAGTATTTCCCCTAACTAATATCCATATTTACATCTGCTTAGTTTGCCTCTAATGAATGGTTCTGCACCACAGAGCTTTGGGGTTGCTGTAATTAAACCTCTACTTAAGAAACCTGATTTTGATTCAGGAGTTCTGACCAATTATGGACCTATAGCTAATGTTCTATGCATCTCAAAAATTCTTGAGAAAAATAGTTGCAAATCAATTATGTGAACACCTGGACAKAAATAATCTGACTGCGATGATGTAAATAAATAAACTGAATTGAATCTGTCCCCATACCAGTGTTATCTAGGCCTACCTTGGTTTTAGAGCTTGCTTGAAAGGTGAGCTCATCTCTGACATGCTGTGTTTTAGGGAACTTGGCCTTTAAATTGGAGATGGTACCAGCCAGGGCTCACTCCAATTAATTCAGTTTTGCGGGACACCAGCTTGAAGCTGCATTGGCACTCTGGCCCCATCCAGATCAGTCAAATGTGGCATGACAATTTTTGGAGCAGACGCCTACTGACACTGTAGCAGGTCTCATGCTCACAGGTGCTAATCAGGCACCTGATTGACAGCACCTGGGCATACCAGAAATGTCMGTAGCAACATAAAAATAAGCTGTTTGGTAGTAGCAGAGAAGATTTGGTAATGTTTTTTTAAATGTGTGCTCTACTGCTCGTATCACCAATGCATGTTCCTTACAAATGTGGCACCAAAGGGAAATTCACAGGCTGTCCAAGGGTGCAAGACATATTGCCAAGGAACATTGTTACAAAAAAACAAACAAACACAAATGTCCTTACTTTTTGTGCTACATATACTTTAAATTAATATACAGTCGTTGCAGACAAAACTAAACTGAGCAGTTTATTGTCTAATCTTAGTAAACCAAGAAAGTTTAAACTAAGAAAGGAAGCTTAGCTGTATGTGAGAGATAATGTTTAACTTGTTAATTCTGCTAAATGCTGTATTCGTGTCAAAGCTGCTCCTAACTGAAATTCCAACATTCATTCTTCTCAAAAGCCCAACAAGAATTTGGGTTATCCTTCTCTAAAATCTAAGCTGACGAAAATTAAAAGTTTTGATGTATAAACTAAAAGAAAAGTGTTGTGAACCAAGAATAAACAGTTTCAACTATGTTTCATGTAAGACATATACTGTAAGAGCTTCCACTTCTATGTGGTGAATGGCAGCCTGTCAGTGGGCCTCAGGGCAGCTTGGCTGCAGTGYAGCTTACCACCATCAGTGTGTGAATGTGTRTGTGAGTGRATGAATGACTGTAGTGTRAAGTGCTTTGGAKTCCTTGGACTTGATAAAGCACTATACAAGTTCAGGCCATTTTACCTTTCTAGTTTTGAAAAAAAACTGAATCTTTAATTTTCTATAATTTTGGTGGGTGCACTCTATTCTGGGGAGATAAAACTGTKTTTTACAATAGGAAGACACACTAAATGAAACAAGACAGAGAAGTTGCCTGCATTTGAAAACTGTGTAAAAAATGTAGTTTGTGGAAATAAGAAGAGTTGGAAAAAGTGATAGAAACTTAGACAGCTCAGAATTTAGTATGTGACATTATTAGTTAAACATTTTATGGAAAAATCGCCAAAAATGACTCAATTTTGATTGTGTAAAAACAAGATAAAAGATATAAAAATGCAAGTTCAGATGTGTAAAGTCCAACTTTCTGTGACCTGTATAATCTTTAAACGATGTCTTAAATGGTCTCTATTTTATGAAGTCTGTCTTTGCTATACAGCAAATTGGTCTTTTTTTTTACCATTGCTGTTAGTAAAGGAATTTGTTTGTTTTGTGTTTGTGTGACTAACATTTTTTTGTACCAAGAGCTGCAATAAGGCTCCTTTTTCATCACAGTGGTTAAAATAAGTGTCCTTGTTCAAAAAAACATTGCACTTTAATTTGTGATTGATGTTCTCTTTTAGTTTGTTGGTCATTACTTCTCTGCTCCTTTCATCTTCACTTTTGAGTATGTATTAATTTTGAGTATATAATAATATTGTAATATTTTAGTTCAACATCTTTATAACTTATAGTCTCCACCTACAACATACGTAAATAACCCATTAAATTTTTTTCAAAATAATTAATCTTTTTGTTTTTCAAAGATGCTACAAAACGAGTATTGTTTGACTCAAACTATTGCTGTCAGAATCTCTCTGAAAGTTGAAAACCAGCCAAAATGTTTCAACACAGAGATTAAAAACACATGTTTTAAAGCTGCCTTTTATCTAAGTTATTCGTTTCTCTACAGTTAGAGCAGACTTAGGGTGTGTGCAGCTACAACTTATCAACAGGAGTGTCCCACCATTCAGGTTTTAAACAAACACTCTGCTGCACTCTGCAACACACACACATGCAAGTTATTTTTTTCTATCCTCGTGGGGACTTTGCATTGACTTCCATTCATTTTTCATTTCAGCCTGACCCTGGCCTCTAAATCTAACCACCCAACTACACACCTGTCCCTAAACCTAGCCTAAACTCAATTCACACCTTAGTCCAACCCCCCACCCTCCTGTGCCCATGGGGTCCAGGCATTGGTCCACACAAGGCTGTTTATCTGGAAAATGGTCCCAAAAACGATAACACACACACACACACACACACACACACACACACACACACACACACA
>NW_013952650.1:10453-11002 GCF_001266775.1 Austrofundulus limnaeus | reverse complement strand
ACACACACACACACACACACACACACACACACACACACACACACACATCTATGCAGACATTCCTGCATGCAAAACTCACTCCACAGACACATTTGAACAACGCCCTGCCCTTTGCTGCGCTGCATTTTTTAAATAGCCTGATGGCAACCAGGCTGTCCCACCTCCTGCAGAGGAACTGAATGATTGGCTGAGTTATCTGAGATCCACGTTTCGCTGATATGTCAGAAAAGTAAGTACTCAAGAGCTGAGGAATGTGCATTTTCTAAATAAAATAAATCCGAGTTATTGCAATTAAAACAAGCTGAACACAGGTGAAAAATGAAAATCGGCCAAACAAAAGCAAAAAGCAGCAGCAACAGTTTTTAAACAGGTGCTAAAAGGTATTTTCATCATCTTGTAATTGTGCTGAGTGCAACAGGAAAACAGCATCATCTCCAGCTCTCTCCCTCTAGTCATTTTGATCAGTATTTATTCAGATTTTGTGATGGTTTTTAAAAGCTTTACTTTGTAATGATTTCACCCAGTGTTCTGCCCAGTGTTTTGGCAATG
>NW_013952650.1:7768-8466 GCF_001266775.1 Austrofundulus limnaeus | reverse complement strand
GTGACAAGGATCATTTGATACATATCAAAAGCAGCTCTTCTGTCTAAACCCAGCTGAGACTAAATATAATCTTCACTCCTGATACAGTGAAAACACACAGACATCCCACATGAATGGAAGCATCTGGTCAAGAAGAAGGCAGGTCAGAACCAGACTTGGCTTTTTCAGGTGGAAGACGAGTTGCACTCAACTGCCAAAGCTCCTGCAGAAAACAAAGAAAATAAGCATGTATAACAATCAAAAACTATTCCCCATCACCTGTCATGCCAGAGGTTTAGATTAAGATCATCTTAAGTTGAGAAATGACACAGCTGTAACGATTCGATTAAATCTGAACCACACAGGCCTGAATGGTGGAGTCCTGCAGAAACAGGCTGTTGATCTGGAAGGTTCTCCTCTATCCACAGACCGAAGCTGGATGTCTGTCAGAGTGACAGTTTGGGTCTTGGTCACCTCCCTGACTAAAGAGCCCTACATACTCAATCTCAAGTCAAAAGTCAACTCGTGGCACAGTCTTTTTCTCACACTTTTCATATTTCATGAGACACATGATGCAGAGCTCCTGGGAAAAGCCCTCCCACTGCAGTACACATCACGACACACGCCACACAAGCACGAGGACAACATGCAAACTCCACACAGAAAGACCTCAGGTCTGAACCAGGGATCAAACCCAGAACATTCTCAGGTTCCCAGGC
>NW_013952650.1:5596-6856 GCF_001266775.1 Austrofundulus limnaeus | reverse complement strand
ATATAGAATGTAGCAAAAAATAGAATGTGCAAAACTGAAACCATTCTAAACTGCTAAGCCCTTGTGAGCGCTAAGCCTTCAGACTGAATTCCAGTGCCTCCTTTTCCTCTTGTTGGGCCTTGGCGGAGTCAACACCAAGCGAACCCCGTTGGGAGCCGAATCAATCCTCTTTACTAGCTACTGGAGACTCGACACGAGGCGGGATCGATCCAACCTGGCCGGGTCGGGTCGGGAAACTAACTAACATTCTAAGCCGACGCTCAACCCACTGTGCTACAGGCTGCTGCCCGTTCGAATAGAGGAAATTTGCAGATTTCACTCTTAGCCCAGACGTTCCAATGTGTAGCCGGGTTGCGTCATTGCGTCATCAAAGACGCTGCGACAAAGCGCACCGTTTTCCATATATGGGCGTACTTCCGGAAATAAGGAAGGAATTTTTTTTTTAGTTTTTAAGCATTACATACATTTTTATATTAAAAACCCAAAGCTGAAACTCATACAAGAGATGAAAAAAAGCAAAAGAATGTCAAAGTGAAGGAGATTGCTGAGGGCGTGTGTTGACTCTCAGCTACTATTAGATTTAAAAACAAGCTCAGTTTCTTTAACACTGGAGGCAAGCAAGCCTAAAGTATGAACAGAAGTTACCTGAAGCTAAACAAGAAACATCAGTGTTAATTACAACTGGCCCTTTGAGGGCCACTGTAACGCTCATGTGGCCCTCAGTGAAAATGAGTTTGACGTCCCTGTTCTACAGCTTTTTTATGGTATTTATAGATAAGCTCTTTATTTGAATAAAACAAAAAAGATTTGCCATTAAAATCATTGTCATTTGTTTTGTACTTCACATTTATTTGTAATAAAAACAGATTATTGTCCATTTTTGCATATAATATCAAGTGTGGTAGAAATAATCCAAAGCCTTCAACAAACTTAAACCCAAACACTCAGAAAATCTTAAGACCCTGTCACACTGTAACGTTTTAAACAACTTGTGTGGATTTGTGAAAAATTTGTTACAACTAAATTACTCATATAGGTTATATATTCACTCTGATGTTTTGCATTACTTTATACATGCATCCAAAAAAATCTTCCAATAGATTTTTTTGTTTACATCTTCAGTGTTGGAATAAAAAATCATAAGTTGGCATAATTTGTCCTAAATATTATAGTGTGACAAGGATCATTTGATACATATCAAAAGCAGCTCTTCTGTCTAAACCCAGCTGAGACTAAACGTAATCTTCACTCCTGATACAG
>NW_013952650.1:3056-4929 GCF_001266775.1 Austrofundulus limnaeus | reverse complement strand
CCTTTCATATTTCATGAGACACACGTTGCAGAGCTCCTGGGAAAAGCCCTCCCACTGCAGTACACATCACGACACACGCCACACAAGCACGAGGACAACATGCAAACTCCACACAGAAAGACCTCAGGTCTGAACCAGGGATCAAACCCAGAACATTCTCAGGTTCCCAGGCTCAACAGTCTGTAAGAAACTGTCAGAAAATAGTGGAACAACTTTCGAATAACGGCCCTTAATGAAAATTTGGGAGGACTTTAGATATCACATCATATATGGTTTAAAATATCATAAGATTTAAAGAATATGGAAAAACCTCCGAGCTCAAAGAACATGGCTGAAAGTCAGTATTGGATGGTTGTGATCTTTGGTCCCTCAGGGGCCACTGTATTAAAAACAGGTCTGGTTCTTTTAAATCATTGTAATCAGAGTTCACCATGCCATTATCATACATGTCAGGTTGTACAGATTCTCTGTAAATTACACAGACTTCCCCCCATTTTGCACATTTACAGATGTATAGAGAAAATCTCTACGTCTATAATGTGTGGGCGAAACATTTTTTTCAAAAACTCAACTTCAAATTTGTTTTATGTCTCAGAACCCATCTGTGAGGAAATGCCAAGTTCGCCCTGTCCTCCTCCTCCTCCTCTCACTACACTGTGAGCAACATATGCTGCCATCCAAGCCATGTCTTTTTCAGGGACGTCCTGCTGATTTCAGCAAGACATTGCAAAGCTACAGTGTTCCAACAGTGTGGCTTTGTAGTAAAAGAATGCAGGTACTAGACTGGTCTGTCTGCAGTACAGACCTGTCTCCCACTGAAAATATGTGGCGCATTATAATGTGCAAAATATGACAACAGACCAGACTGCTGAGCAAATGAAGTTGTTCATCAAGCAAGAATGGGAAACAATTCTAGCTACAGCTTCAGCAATAAGTGTCCTCAGTTCCTAAACTCTTATTGAGTGTTAGAAGGAAAGCTGATGTAACACAGTGGTAAACATGACCCTGTTCCAGCATTTTTAGAACGTGTTGCAGGCATCAAATTCAAAATGAGTGAATATTTGCAAAAAACAATAAAGTTTATCTGTTTGAACATTAAATTTCTTGTCTTTGTAGTGTTTTCAATTGAATATAGGTTTAACAGGATTTGCAAATCATCATGTTCCGTTTTTATTTATGTTTTTCCACATCGTCTCAACATCACTGGAATTGGGGTTATACAAATAAAGTGTGTATCTAAAATTCATATGTATATGATGCAGTGTGTAACACAGAAAGGTGGGATGATGTCAGCAAATGTTTTTCTTACCAGTTGCTCAACGCGTTCATAAAGAAGAAACTGTGAAAAGTTTAACGAGACCCGTTCCACCTTGAATCGGCAGCATCCATCCTGCATGTCCTGCAGCTGGGACAGACAGTGTTTGAAATGATTGTACGCGTCGCAGGAAATATCCATGTGTCGCAGAGTGAAGTTAAACCTGGTCACACACAGAGAGGGGAAGAAAAAAACGATGGTGTTCACTTGAAACATGAAACAAAATACATTTGATATTTTAAGTTTTCCAAAAGATATGCCATCTCTTTTCCATCAGGGTTCTGTGGACGAGTGTGAACAATGAATATTTTACCTATTTTGAGAAACATTCACGAACAATTACATATATAAACTTCTTGGGGAAAGATTTAAACATTTGCTGTTAACAGAGAGGTACAGGAGTATCTTTTCTCTTTCTGCCTGGACAAATTAAAAATGGTTTCAAACAATGGTCTCTCCAAGATCTTTCTGTGCCCATTAGAATAAATGCCATCAAAATTAATAATTTTCCATGCTTCTTATATTAGTTTCAATGCATTCCAACCTGGTGCTTTTTTT
>NW_013952650.1:1216-2296 GCF_001266775.1 Austrofundulus limnaeus | reverse complement strand
AGATTAAGTCTTCCTCATGGGGAAATTTAAAGATGGTACATAGTTAGAACCCTATCCCTGCACTAGGCGGAGTCGTTGGACAAAACCTTGCTAGGAAGGCAATCAAGCCCATCCTTACCAGAAGCCTGAACCACCTCAACTGATCCATCTCAATCTGCAGGAGAAGCAGCTCTACTCTGAGTCTCTACCAGGTAACTGAACTTTTCATCCTGATCTCTAACCCCTAATTACACTCCGCTGCACTGCGGTCCGACCTCTACAGGAAATACGCAACCATTATAATCAATAATAGTGTTGATACTGGCTTTGCACTACGGCGCAGGGCGGCAGTGAGCAGACGGTGATTCGCCAGATAAAACTAATTTATGTAACTTCTCAAATCAAATCACTTGTATCTTTCTGTCACTACCCAGAGTCTGTAAACATAAGGGAGGGTAAAAATGACCAGCCAGGAAACAGAAAACTTCACCTCCCAGCTCAGCTCTCTCTTCACCAAACTGACCGCTACCAATTACGCACTATGGCAGAAGCTGCACCAATCCATCTGTCAATCTCACGTTCCATTCTTCTCTCACTCTAGCAGGAAGTGACTCTGGGCTGCACCTTACGTGTGACAGCTAACTCAGCTAGCACCCTGTGCACTCGCAAATCATCACAGAATTCTACGTAAAAACCATTGACGCAAAACCAGTAAAGAGTAAAGGTTCATGAAATCACCACAAAAATCATCATTTCACTTTGATGTGAGCTGTGTTTGGACTAGCTGTGAGATCAGCCCTGTCAGAATTAAGCCCGCTTTCCCAAAAATGAGTTTGTACATGTGATATATGTAGAGTGTTGGCTTTGTGAGGTGAGTATCAGGGAAGCAAAAATACACAATTTGATGGTCATCATATCAACACTCCACTCTATTAACAACAAAACATTTGGGCTACTCATCTTAGATTTAAAAAATGTTAAAAAAAAAAAAGTTCATAGCCGAACTTAAGACCTACTTATTCAAAAGGTCATTTGATGTTTAATTTTTAGCATCTTATATAACTTTTTTACTTTCTTTTATTGTAATTTGTGTTTTTAACT
>NW_013952650.1:0-640 GCF_001266775.1 Austrofundulus limnaeus | reverse complement strand
AGATTAGCCAGCAGCAAATACTCTGTTGAATGAGCTGTAAGCAAATCAATGCTGGTCTTGTGTTTTATAAAGGACAGGGTTCGGATTTTTGGAATAGTTATTTAGGCAGAGGCTTGGTCTCTGACTTGATAAGTTTTAAAAACATTTTCTCATTCTGGAACCTAGTTTTAAAACATACAGTACTGTTTAGGGATTCCTAAAACACTGTTGCAGTGTAGACACAAGCCTGAAACAATAAAACCTTTTACATAATCACAAAAAAAAACCTGTTCCAGATTCTCCTTGAGTTTGGCTTCTTTCTTTTTTTTAAATTTCAGTCCAGCAATTATAACAAACCACGACGACCTACTGTGCAGTCTGAGTTCTGTTTATTTAGCTGCTGTTGCTCCTTGTCACCAGAAGGTGTCACGGTTACAAAATACAGTAGAAGTGACAGTGTTAGAAGGACAGAAAGACAAATACATAGGGACAGCCACATTCTATATGGTGAAGAATTTGCAGTTGCTAAAATAAAGTTCCTGAATTCAACTGAGACCTTTGAGCAAAGGTGTTTGCATTAACTGTCAATTAGGTAGGTTTAATTATTCAAATAGTTATTATTAAAAAAAGGTTTACCTTTGCAAAGACTGTGTTGGAGCCA
>NW_013952649.1:930515-934946 GCF_001266775.1 Austrofundulus limnaeus | reverse complement strand
GGCTGTATGTGGGGGGCTGTATGTGGGGGGTTGTAGCAGCAAAGAGGTCAAAAACAAGGAAGTAAACTGTGCCATTTTTACCTGCAGTTATCAGGGGATTTGTAATTTAATTATGACTAACAAACTTTTAGCACTTCATGAAGACAGATCAGGTCAACCTCTGATTACGACTCTTAACTTTATTTACGCAGCCAACAGTTCTCAGGAATGATCAAAAGAAGAAAAGATTAAGACCTGACTAAATTAAATTTAAGACCTTTGGTGAAAACCTGTGCTTTTTAAGACATTTTTTGGCCTAAAATTTTGATTTTTAAGTTTTAGACTTTAAGACTTGGCATGAACCCAGTGTTATATTAACTGACTTGAAGGATCTGCAGAAACCGTACAAACAATTAAAAAATAAATCAAATCAACACCATTTGACAAACAAGAAGCCTTTATTTTTAAGTGAAAACAAAAACTGCTGTTTCATTCATTATCCTGATTATGCACAATCAAGTATCGCAAGTGCACAATTAATCTAAGGTAATTTAGATAAGAATATAAGGAGTTAATGATTGATTTCCTGTGTACACACAAGCCTTTAATAAAGACTTGAAACCTCCATCTGTGCTGCAATGTTTCAGACTGTGGATGAGTATTGAAAATGTTCAAAGCAACAGATAACAGGATGAAGAGTAAAAAAGAAATGACCAGAATGATCCAAAGCACAGTAAGCAGGGAGCGTGTTAGTCTKACATGGAGGTCTACAGTCCCTCCTGGGGCAGAACCATCTTACAGCCATGGGAAACATTAGTTTGGAGACGTCTGCATAGGCTTTGCTGGAAAGATGAAACTTTCCTGTAAATCGTATAGAAAAGACTTTAGGTTTTCTTTAACACAGAGCCCTGAAGAGTGCACTGAGAAGACGTAGTGTTTCAGGATGGGAGGCTCATGAAAGCAGCAGTTTCATGTTGAAAACAGAACAATAGACAAGAGGCTTTTATACAAGTCAATGCTTTGTAAAGTCAGAGAGAAGAAGCTGCTCACACATGAAGGAAGAGGTTCTACATGAAGTTCTTCTCACTACAGAGTGCAAATCAGACGCTTCACAAACACCTTTAATCTGAGAGCATCTCTGCCCACCAGCCCACACATTGTACACAAACCACTCCCAAAATCAAACACACAATGAATTTAGTCGATACGGAATGTGACAAAATTTAACTTTGTGATTCTTGTTAAATCTTTTGACCAGAGAAGAAAAAAAGTTTTAGTCCTTCATGAAAGTTTTTTAAAAAAAGGAAAAGGTGGAGGAAGAAAGGTTGTCAGTATTGTCCCTTCACTCCATGAGGAGCACAGACACACAATGGTTGAAGGACTGGGGGGACATGGATGGATGTGTGGACAGATGCTGGGGGGTCTTCACATGCCGTAGCCAAAGCCAGGCTGGGCTGCTGGCTGAGGGTAGCCTGCAGGGGCCTGGTACCCATAACCATAAGGCTGCTGGGGGGCCACGGGCACGCTGGGGCCTGCTGTTAGCATGAGCTGAGGTGTTCCTGCAACACAAACACACAGCTTACACACAACTCCACGTGTTTGTCATTAGAACATGTAACACTCAGTGTGTGTTAGAGCAGTGAGCTGCAGTCTGATCTTTGTGTTACCGTAGACGATGGGTTGTGTCTCTGTTGCTTGTTCCTCCTCTTCTTTTCTTAGTGACTCTGAAGTTTCAAGTTTATCAACCTGAAACAAACACAAACAATCAGAACAAACACAAACAATCACACCTGCTCAACTTAAACCAGTTAAACAAAAAGGCACAATCCTCTGTTAGCCTGGTGCAGACGGTCAGACCACCTGAGACCACATTTTAGCCTTGTGGGGTGGACCTGGTAAAACCTGGTGTTTTCCAATGGTCTTAATTAGAAATGGGCCCAATACTGGTGTCAAACTATACTGGGATATGAAAAAGTCATGGTTTCAAAACCACTAAAATTTTCTGTCATACCGTTGCTACGGTATAAACATTTGTTTATTTTTCCGGTGGTCTGTGCCGCTGCAAACATTTCTGTTTCTTCAGTTCACTGTAATAATATCTGTTCTTATTTAAATACTTTAAACTTCTCTGAATATATGAACATTACAGCCAACAAACAGTTTAACAGCTCACTTCATTCATTAGTTTCTTCATGCTCCTTCATTAACTAACTCTTCTGATGAAATACATCTACAGTCCTGCAAAAATATACAACTTTAACAGAAACTCATAAATCAAAGTATCTTTGGTTAAAGTATTCAATAGATAAATTGTTTTTATCCATATCTAATATAGCAGAAACATTAGCAGTCAGTTTAACGACCCAAAACGTGGAGTTTTAGGACCCACAGTGGGGTCTTAACCTCACTTTGTTAACGATGAACCCTTAAGTGTCTGTGACATCAAGACTTGTAAGAACAGTTAATGCATTTTTGAAAAGACAACATTATTAACATGTTACAAGTTTCACATTGCTCAGATGGACAGTTGAGATATTTCATCTAACAGGAAGTGATGTCACAGGGGAATGTCTGCATGTAAATATAAAACAAAAATGTTTAMAATTTTATTATTAGAGATGAATTACAATCATCATATTTACAGTGTGTTAACGTTTAAGACTTGTGACAGATTGATTTAAGACATTTTAAAGCTAATTAAGGCCTTATTTTTAGATTGATGAATTCAATGACTTTTAAGACTTTTTAAGGATCTGCAGGAACTCTGTTTAAGTGCATTTTCTCTAAAAAATAAAACTAAACAACCTCTTCTATCCATGCAACAAACTTCTACAAGCCTGGGACAGTTTTACAAACTGTTTATATGACAACTGTAATAAGTGTTAAAGTTAAAACCATGCACATCCAGGCCAACAAGATCCAAGTTTCACCTGATCATAAAGAGCATCAACCTGCAGGAGAGGAAGTGTAGCACAGGAGATAACGTCCTCATGAAGATCTGACAGAGAACTCAAGTCTGACTTTTATTTCTGCTTCAAGTCTTACTTTACATTAAAAGAAAAGTATATATAAATATAAATAACAGTATAATAGTGGTGTTTTGTGCGAGCAGGCGTGTTCAGCTCCACATGAAAGGAGCAGACCTACCTTGCTCAGGTACTCCCTCATGACCTGAATGAAGTACGGCATGGAGAAGTCCATGATGTTGTGTCTCCAGGAGGTCTCCAGCACCACGTCGGGCCGCAGCAGGTCGTAGCAACTGAAGAGGCAGGCAGCAAAGCACTCCTTCTTGTTCTCCTGCAGGAACCAGGCCAGCAGCTCCTCTGCCAGCTCGATATCTTTGGACTCTGAAGCGTACTGCATGGCGTCCTGCAGCAGATTAACAACCATCACGTTATTTATCAAAGGCTTCAGCTTCTTCAGCACATTCTGAATACAACTTCTCATTTTTCAGACCTTTTAAGTTATTTTACTTCTTCAGCCATGTTTTSAATGGAACTATTTTCAACAGCCTTAAATTGTTTTTAAATTCTCACAGCACCTTACACACTTAGCTCTGGTTCTACTCATTTTACTTCCTATAATTTTAGCTTTTTTTTACAAATCTTAGCTTTTATCTGACATTTCATTTATTATTCTGCTTCTTTCTCTAATTCTTCAGTTATTTTCTACTTTTAGTAGCTTCTTCAGCTAATTTAAATACAGCAGGAAGAAACTGTAAAAAGCAGAAACAGGTCAATTTTAACTAATGTTCAGCTGTTATTAGCTGAAGTTTGATTTTTTAAGCTAAATACACTTGTTTTTTTAGCCATTACAACTTATGACACAATTGAGATMATTTTTTCTTCCGTAYRTTTTTCAGCACCTTTCTCCTTCCACATTTTTTGTGCTACTTCAACCATTCATGTATCAAAACGTTCAGCTCATTTGTGCAATGCTGGCTACGACTTTTAGTATTTCAGCTATTTATACTTTTTTTTAGCAGAAAACTTTGGCTGTTTTAGCTATTTTACTACAAAAGATCACTTTTTAATAGTTTTATGGGTTTTTTTTTTTCTGCTAATTTAGATTTTTTTTACAACCATTTCACCATCTGGGTACAACTTTCAACTTGAGTCTGCCATCTTTAGCTTAATTTTATGGTAACTTTAGCTTTCTGCTGCTATATTAGCTAAATGTTAGTTATCAGTGTGCGTTACCAATGCAATGCACACTATTGTGATTCGTTTCCCATCAAAGTCATCAACTTTGCCATGCTTCTCCTCCTKCATACTTTGTCCTAGAGCTGCCATTGTAATTTATATCTGTAAAGCTCCTGTGTCAAATGATGGCTATGCCTTTTGGTGCCTGTACAACTTATAGTTTTTGAAATATTAATGTTTAATGAAATAATGGCAGTCAATGGAGCCTTGTATTGGTCCAATACTGCCCCCTGCTGCATCTACACAATAT
>NW_013952649.1:926813-929515 GCF_001266775.1 Austrofundulus limnaeus | reverse complement strand
TGTTTTTACATCGTAAAAACCCATGTCTAGTTTATGCTTGCTTTCTGCTTTGTTCAGCTAATTTAGCCTTTAGCTTTTTATGCTAATTCAGCTATATTTTTGCTCCTTTTTACGTTTTTAGGCTTTTTATTTGCTTCTTTCAGCTTTTCAAGCTTGACTTACAAAATATGTCCAGGTCAGTTTCAGCTTCTTCAGCAGCTTTCAGCTTACGTTTTCAGCAACAGGCATTCACACTAGCATTTTCACAGGAAATGCAATTTCTCTAGTTTCTGCTAAGTTCAGCAAACTTGTGCTCCTTATGCTTCATTGTGTATTTTAAAATATTTTCAGCTACACTTGAGCTGTTTTACTGAAAATTTTGGCAGTTTTAGCTATTTTACAACAAATTACCACTTTTGTCCTTTTTTCTGCTCATTTAAATTTTTTTACAACTTGTTGCTTCTAATTGCTGCTAATTTTAGCTTTTTTTATATTTCAGCTATACTTTCTACTTTTTGTGTTTCTATCAACTTATTTCTGCAAATGTAAGAAAGTCATGCCTTTATTCTTTCACCTTTCATTGAATTTGCATTAAACTTTAGCTCATTAAAGCTTTCAGCATCCACACTAACATTTTAACAGGAAATGCATTTTCTCAAGTTCAGTTTTGACCTCTTTGACATTCGTCTTTAATGTGAACCTGTCAAACCAACCGTTACATACTGTAGAAAACAGGAGTACCTTATACAGCTTGTCTTTCTTGCAGAGCTCCACACTCTGTTTCCAGCGGTTGTTGCCTTTGAAGAGGTAGGCAGCGATTCTCCTGAACTCAATCAGCTCGTGTTTCTCCATGCGTTGGGCCAGTGAGATGGTGTCAAAGTTATCATAAGCATCTATTGATGTCCTCAGTGCCTGGAACAAGTGACATAAATAATCTATTAAAAACACATTTTATAAATCAAACTTCAAACCCAGTTAAAGCCTCACCTGATAGTCCTCCTCTGTGATGAAGAGGTTGTTAAGTGCTTCATTGACTGATTTGTTGTTGTGGTTCTGGACTGAGCGCAGGTAGGGYTTGACCAGAGGCAGCTGCTTCACCTGGTAACAAACAAACCAGTCCAGTGAAAACCCCAGTTTAAACTTTAAGATCTTTTCTTACTGGCTGAGCTGGACGGACCTTGCTGAAGTAGTTGACAGCACGTGAGTGGTCCAGTCTCGGAGACAGAACCATGAGCAAATCGTTCAGTAACAAAGGCTTGAACTCCAGGTAGAACTGGATGGCTTTGTAGTACAGCTCCACATTGGCCACCTGCACAGGAGAGTGGGTCAAGTTACAGCAATAAAAATATAAAGTCATTTAATGATAGTAAAACTACACAAAACACAGTTTGTTTATAAATCACTGCATTATGTTCATATTTATTTTAGTGGCCATAAAACCATTTTGAAGCATGTTAATTTTCCCGTGCTTTGATGAAAGCATACTTTGGTGATGATATCTTTGAACTGGCCCTCCTTCCAAGCGTCTGTTGGATGGTTCATCATGGTGATGATGGCGTTGTCAAACTCCTCGTACTTGTCGTAGAGGAAGACCAGCTCGGCCCACAGGTGAGCCTGCTCCGCTGCTCTCAGGACCTTTGGGATGTTGACTCTGGACCAGAACAGCTCCAGATGCTCCCTCATCTTCTGGGGTTTAAACTTGGAGTAAAGGATGGCCAGCTCTGTGAACATGCCCATGTGAGCCCGCTCCAGGCCCAGRGCGGCCTCCAGCATGGTGATCAGCTCCTCAAAGTAGCCTCGGTCCTGAGGGAGAACAACGAGGATAGTGTTTGACAAATCTAAACTTTATCTAACAAAGACTGTTGTTAACATTCTGTATTCGTTTTATTTTGAAGTATTATTTCTGTTTCCTGTTCAACCTGTGTCCGTGTGCAATGAGTCAAACTTGACGTCTAGGCCCTCTTTTGATTGACACCTCATTTGACCAACTGGGTTCAAGTTTCGCCTGTCTAGGTCCAATAACACATCAGTGGTGACCAACTTCTGGTTTTCGTCTGTTTAGCTTTGATTGACTGTAGAATCAACCAATCAGCTCTGAGCTTCGTTCTGACRCCACAGCTGTGTAGCCAATCATCGTACGTTTCCTTTAATGTATAAATAGAGGGGGTGGGAACTTTGTTAGTGATGGAAGATGATAACACAGTGGAGGCGGCCATGTTTCGGCAGTGTTATTATGCTAAGGAAGGAAGCTAATGCTCACAGGAAAACATTGTTTTCCACTGTTTTTTGTCCAGTTATCTGACTAAACCTGCTGATAAGATGAAAATATATTTTTTATTAAGTGTTTCGTGTGCTTCAAGACATGGAAGAGGGATTTTTGTGGCCAGGAGAAGTAAAATTATTTGGATAAAAAGACTTCCGGTCGGCCATTTTGAGTCGCTAATTTCATCATATTTGAGGACAAATATGCATCAAATGTGAGAGAAAAACAAATATTTTTCACTGCTGGTGGTTTTATAAGCTGTGTGGAATGTTAATGCTCTGAAAAATTTAAGGATATATTGTTTATTCTTGTGTTTTGGCTGTTATTGGTGAAAATTTGGCTGAATTTACAGCGTTGGTGTAAATATTTCTGAACATTAATGTATATTTTAATTTAATCATGCTGTGAGTATATATAGATGGTAGACTGTGTTTTGTGGGGTTTTATCTTTAATTTGAGC
>NW_013952649.1:919700-925813 GCF_001266775.1 Austrofundulus limnaeus | reverse complement strand
CACTCAGAGTGCCGACCCTTTACGAACCTGTTTTAATAAATGTAGATAATGAATGAAATATTATTAGTCTGATATTTCATAAAACAGTCCACCAGGAGGCGCCAACACAAAAGTCAGAGACTTCACATGAGATTTGGACCATCTTGTGGGGGAAAAGCAGATTACTTCCTACTCGTGAGCGCCCCCTCTGGTGGGGAAACTTTTTTCAGGGATACAAACTTTTTCAGAACACTGGTAGACGGCAGCCATTACAGACGAACATGTGTTTGTTGTTGTTCGAGGAGCGGCTCGGTCACACACTAATGTCAGTAGTTTATCATTACTGAGCTGCAGGACTGATTTTTATCCTTTTTTACACATTATGTCTCCTGCCTGGATCTGTTATTATCTCACTCTGAAGCACAGAGGAGTGTCAGAGGTGAGCTCGTTTCAACCGATTTTTACATCTTGGTCTCATTTCTGGACTCAGGTATTTTGTGAATGAAGCCGATWTTTCAGTTAAAATACATAAGTAAAAATATTTATCTGAGTATAGTACTACCCCCCAACTTTATGGATGATTTTATGGATTTAATTTTACGTATTATAAGGATTATTTGCTTTTACTGAGACTGCAGATGGTTAAAAAAAACTGTTTCTTAATTGGCACACATGGACTCCATGACTAAATGTATAAAAACAGGTTATGGTCCAGGCTCACCACTCTTATCAGCTGCCTGCACCACCTCCATGTATGCAGAGGGGTCATCAGCTTTGATGTAGGAGTCGATAGCTTCTTTAACCAGCTCTTTCTGCAGCTGAGCCTTGGCCAGCTGGCTCCACACGGCCGGTTCATTGCAGCGTTCTGCAAACTCATAGGCCCGGTCCAGGTTACCAATATGCTCAATGAGCACCTGGGAAAATGAAAATAAAAATCAACTTTTCTTCAGTCGATACAGCATTAATATAAGAGTGAAGAGTAAAGACAGACCTGCACAGCTGAGGTGTTGACATCAAACTTCTTGAAGATGGCGAAGGCCTCCTCATACAGCTCACTGCTGATGGCGATGTTTGCGATATCAGGAGCATCATAATTGTCCAGCCTGCTGATGTACTCCATCACACGGGTGTGGTCAGCTTTGATTGCTGTCAGAATCAGCAGGTTCTGCAGATTTCTACGTAGAATGAAGACAGCCAGTGAGCACACCCTTCATGTAATGCCTACGAGTTAAAGTCCATCATGTTTCTACCTGTGTTCACTGAAGACAGAGTTGTCCAACACAATCTTCTCCAGCAGCTCAATCAGCTCATTGGGTAAGTCGGCAGTCATGAAAGCTTTGACGGTGACGGATACCTCCTCTGGATCCTGAGTTTCTGACAGCGCTGTTTGCACCACCTGAAACCAAACGAAGGAAAACAGCTCTAGAGAAGCACACAGTCAAAGTACTGATAAGGATGCAGCTCTACGTTTGAATCATACCTGATCAATGAGCGGGCGCCTGAAGGGATTGCTCTCCAGCAGCACACTGGCCCACAGCTCAGGGTCTTTACGTCTCACTAAGTAACGGGACAAGCTCTTGAAGAGAGAGTTCTCATTGCAAACCTGATGGGATAAAGACACATAATACTTGATATTAGAAATAAAAAAGCTGATTCCATAGCCAGACGTTTCCTTGGATCAGAACTGGAGGAGGAAGCAGAAACAGTTTGCTCACATTAATCAGCTCCTGGTCACACTGTCCTCGCTCATAAGCCACACAGGCCAGATGGGGGTCTCTCTTCTCACAGTACTTTCCCACCACACGGCTGTCATAGAACGGATTTTCACGCAAGAAGCGTTCGGGGTTGTTATTGCTGTCGATGTAGATCTTTGCCAGGGCATTGTGGGTAGCAGGTTCTTCACAACCTTCATGGATACGAGACTCCAGCCAGGGCAGCAACAGCTTCAGCCTGAGACATTAATGAAAGTCAGGACACACACTTTTAAATACAGCTCAGGCAGATGGTCACTGTAGTCCCTTAATATGCCTACCTCTACTCAGAATAAAAACTAAATGCTTCTTAAATGACAGAAATCACCCGCTTCAGATGTTATCATCCATGAAATGGACATTATTAGGCATTATCAGTCCCATAGAATGGCTCCAGAATGTCCCACCTGTGCTGGTTAGCAGGTTCCCCGTCCGATAGAATGGTTTCTGATTGTCAGCTGGTTAGTATGAGACAAAACCACTATCTGGTTAATATGAGACATAAAACCACTATCTGGTTAATATGAGACATAAAACCACTATCTGGTTAATATGAGGCATAAAACCACTATCTGGTTAATATGAGGCATAAAACCACTATCTGGTTAATATGAGACATAAAACCACTATCTGGTTAATATGAGACATAAAACCACTATCTGGTTAATATGAGACATAAAACCACTATCTGGTTAATATGAGGCATAAAAACTGGTTAATATGAGGCTTAAAGCCACCAAAGTTAACTTTAGAGCAAATGACATGGTTAGCGCTAAAGACCCCACCCTCCAGTGTTTGTACATTGTGGCTTGCCAATAGGGCAATGGGTAGAGTATCAGACCAAAGAGCATGAGACCAGGGTTCGAGACTGACACAAAAAATTTATTATAACTCTTTTAAAATATCTTTTGGTAATTTACACATTCATTGTCATTGATATATTAACCCACTAGGGGGCACTGTTGGGACAGTCTGAAGCCTAGAAGGCACAGTAGGGACCCTCTGAAGCCATTGTATGGGACTGATAACGCCTAATAACGTCCATTTAATGGACTAATAACATCAGAATCCCCTGCAGAAATTGACAATTGCAGAGAAATGACAAGTATCAGATATTCAATCTAACTAGTAAACATCAACCATTCAATTACAGTTGCCCACTGTTCTTTATTAGATCATATCAGTAAAAATGTATTTTTCGTGGCAGTATTGTGGCAAAATTAAAGGGAGTACAGCACCTGTTCCTCTTTTCCACCTCAGCAACAAGTTCATCAGTAGAGAACTGCCCTCTGACCACTAAGATCAGACTCTTGATGACATCTTCAGAGCAGTCCACATCCAGGAGACCACCCACTACCACAGGCAGACGGCTAGGGTTCACCTAAAATAAAAACTTATGTTCTCATCTGGACAGAAAGTATGTAGTTGCTGTACTACTGCAAATGTCTGCATTCATTTTTACCTTCTGAACATAAATCTCTATATACTTCTGCAGGTTGTTACGGTACAGGTAAAGCACCAGGTCATGGACGAAATCAAAGCGATCACAAACAATGATGAGGGGCAGCTGGTCGGTGAGTTTGGCTTCCTGTTGGTCACAAACAGAGGAGGTGGAGGAAGTGTCAGACATCATAAGCAGGAAGAAGCTGTGAAGAAATCTACTATTTATAACCTGATCTAACAAATAGACCTTTAACTACTATAAAACTATTTACTTTTTAATCAAAATATAAAATACAGACAGTAAACTATAAYATTAAATCCTGCTGTACCTCAGTAATGCAGGTAGAAAAATCAAAAATAAAAAGTAAGTAGATCCTCTGAACAGAGGACCTAGACCATTATGGGGCAGCAGTGACCACCACACTGGTTGTAATGGTGCTGTGACACACTGCTGTCACCCACAGGACCAACAAACTGAGCACCGAGTCACTAATACTAAGGAACACGCTGCACCCACTACAACCTGTTATCACACACAGGCACAGACTACACAAGGACAGCTTGATAACTACGTTAGACACCTGCAACTACACAAACATTAAATGAATGTCTAACACTATACAAAACTCATGTAGAACTGGCTGTGGTGTATAAACATACAAATCACAGTTACAATCCTGTGTTGTTCAATAAAGGACACAAGGAAAGGGGGGGAAATGTGATCCTGTTCTGTGTGGAAGGACAAATTTACCTGATACAAGTCCTGTCATCCCAAAAAGGAAAAGCACAAATATTTTACTGCCATCAGGATCGCTGCTTGAACATTTGTATTAGTAGAAACAAAACTACTGATCTATTATTACGACAGATAAAATGTAATGTACAAAGTGCTTAACCTAATCCAAAACATGTGATTCTGTGGAAAGCTTATGAACAGTTTAATTTTACATCAGTTATTTACTTAGGATTTAATAATGATTTGCAGCATCAGATGTTTGTAAATCTTCCAGAATTTCAAAATAATTCTTTCAGAATATCTCTGTAATATAAACGTGACAATGGTGAAACAGTGCTTGCATGAAGTGAACATTTCTTCTGTTTTTAAGGCAGCATCAACCCACTTTATTCATGCTAATGTTTGACCCAGCACTAACTTATCAATCCAACAGCAGAGAAAATCTTCTTCAACTTTCCACAGAACCAAATGTTATCAGATCTGAACTACTGCTGCAGGAAGTGTGCAGAAAAACAGGAAGCAGAATTGAACAGATTGAAAAAATAAAAAATAAATAACAAGCAGCACACCAATTAAAGAAAATTATTTTGTGTTTTGAGTGCCAGGAGAGAAAAAGAAAACATGYGCATGGTTTTACTTTGAGGAAGTTCTTGACTCGCTCAGGGTCGTAGCAGTTGCTCTCTCTACAGATCCTCTCCACTTCTTTGATCTGGCCTGTCTTGCAGGCAGCCTGGATGTATTTGAAGTGAACTTCTGGATCCTGACTGAAGTTCACAATAGAGCCCAGGAAGTAGAACAGACCTGAGGAACAAAGTATGCACATCTCTCATCATTAAAAACACAACAAATCTAACTAGACGTGGGTTTTTATGATGTAAAAACAACTGTGCATTGCCATGTAGCATGTCATTGCAGCATGGCTTTACCTGCAGCATTGGACTTGCAGAATGAACTTTGACCAAGTTCAAATGTGTTTTCTATACCAGCTTGTGCCTGTCACGTCAGCAGGTGTTTGTAATTAAGGTAATTGTGTGACAATATGAAGTTTGAAGAGATTTTCTGTTAAAGTTGCTGCTGCTGGATTTCAAACTGTAATCTCCCACATGAAAGCCCATGGCACTAACCATGAGACCATCGGAGCTGTGGTAGTGGACGAGGCCAGGGGTTGGTTTGTGTGTGTGCAGAAAGTGGCTACATTGCCAATGTAATGGTTGTCACTAATTTGAAAAATATTACAACACTAAAGCAATATTAGGACAATATTTTAGTAAAACATCAAAACACAATCATATTAGTATTGTAAAAACTGAACTATTGAGATTAAATATTATTAAACTGTGGTGCAGTTCTGAGTAGATACAGCAGGGGGCAGTATTGGACCAATACAAGGCTCCATTGACTCCCATTATAAATTATTAAACGCTAATATTTCAAAAACTATAAGTTGTACAGGCACCAAAAGGCATAGCCATCATTTGGCACAGGAGCTTTACAGATATAAATTACAATGGCAGCTCTAGGACAAAGTATGCAGGAGGAGAAGCATGCCAAAGTGGAGATGACTTGGATGGGAAACGAATCACATGCAATGCACACTGATGAGGATGAATCCAGAAATACAGCCTAAAAAGTTTTAGTTGATCCTAAAATCCTGGTTTATTCCAAAATCTTTCTCCCCAGGAAAAGAACAGCATTTGCTCCCGTCTAGGTCGTTCCCATCAAAACATTGATTGTCCAGCCTCTTCTGTAGCCTTAATGTCTAATCAGTTAGTTGGATTACATCTATTTATGTACGAGGACAGGAGGGAGTACCAGCAGATATGAAGTCATACACTTACCTTAATGTATGAAAGAACAGGTAAATGTAGTGAGCTCCCAAAATAAGAGGAATAATTACCCTCAGCTTTTAAACACTGAGGGTAAATACTGCTTGTAAGTAGAAGTGTAGGAAAATATTGATACACTGAAATAAATGACCCAAACCAAATTATCGTTATCCTCTTAATGTCGAAAAACAGTTTCACAACTGCAGTGTTTYCATTAAGTAAKAAATGTTMTTAAAGTCACGTGAATACGTTTGTTCTCATGATAAGTCATTACAAACATGGCAGCGATGGATGTAAACACATAGCATGTTGCTACCACGACACTAGCGCTCATCATCAGAGGAGACGTCGGCGTCTTTTATCGAGGCTTTCCAGAGA
>NW_013952649.1:906806-919531 GCF_001266775.1 Austrofundulus limnaeus | reverse complement strand
AAAACACCAATTTAGTTACGTCTGAAAAACCACCTCATCCTAGTGCAAAAACATTTTGTCAAAAAACCTATTTTATTCAAAATTGACGTGTTTCCATTGAGCAAATTTATTTTCGAAATTCTAATTTGTGCATTTTCATGGTGAATGGAAACACAGCTAGTGTCACAATCTCAATTAGAATGATTAATCAGAATTGTAATCAATGTGCTGTAATTAAATTGCTACTTTGCTCTTCAGCTTTGTGATGAGTCACACCTGGCTTTATTTTAACCTCTCATTCAAGTGTGCAGAGAAATTATTTGTGTCTGGTACCAAACTTGATTTGTGAAGTTTTCTAAGATGCATTGTGTAGACACTGCACAATGATGTCACACAGATTTCACAGAATCTGGTGACACACAGACAAAACGCTCCTTTACAGAGCGTAACATCCAGTTTGAAGGATGGCTTCAACATAACAGTGATGTTGGTTGTGTAACATGATTGTACTCTAAACATGACAGTAATGAGGAGGAGACCTCACCTTCAAAGCTCTTGAAGGACTCAAAGAGTTCAGTGAGAGACTGAGTGGTGAGCTGTTCGTGGTATTTTGAAGCCACCTGGACACAGATCTGCAGGTTCTGACGGATGTTGGCCGACARCATGGCCCTGAGGCACTCCATTGAATCTTCCACTGACAGTGAGCCAAAGTAGTTGACCAGCCACTTGAGGTGGAGAAAACATGTGATCATCAAGGCTACATGATAAAAATGAAACATGGCTTTAAGTAGAGCCAATAAGTACCTCTGGGTTGAGAAGATGTGTGTGCACCACAGCACGCTTGATGTCGTACAGATCTGTGTARTGCTCCAGTGCCCTCTGAAGGAGTCCAGCCTTCTCACACAGCTGGGCGATGTGGGCACGATCATAGTTGGTGAACATCTGGTTGCCCAAGATGGCATCAGCAACCTACAACCAAAACACAAAAGATCAAACATTCCTTCCTGCGTAACGGACCTTGGTTTAATTAAGCCAGGCAGACTGATCCACCTGTGGGGCGTGCATCAGGTTCATTTCCAAGAGGCGAGTCTGCAGTGGTCCCTCTGAGGGTCTGTTGTTCTTCAGAGCATCCAGGAGGAAAGAGGTGCATTGTTGAATCAGGTTGTACTCCATGAACACATCCACAATCTGAGGCGATACACACACACAAAGGTGATCTGTTAAAACTTCAAAACACAATGTACCAAAACAAACTAAACAAAAATACTCATGAAAAACCATGTAGAAAAGAAATGAGCAACACTTTATAAAATGAAGGAAACAATAAATCCAGTTCATCCTGACCTTACTGACAAAATAAGTTGGTCTAAGTCAATAATTTTGTCAWGTTGTGGGTTAAAAAAAATCTCCTTAATTCTAGTGTTGGTTTCATGCTTTTCTATTCAGACCTTTGACTGCAAATGCAGTAAATACTTTAACCAACTTCATAACTTCAATACAAAAGCAGAAACATTTTTCCCTTGGTGATCATCCAAACAGGAGGTCAGACCTGATAAATCCCTCACATTGACTTTGAGACMACTGCTTAACTTGGTTTATCAATATAAATAAATGATCAATTTAACCCTAAGAAAACAGGCCTCATACCTGTCAGCTAGTACAGCAGTATGTTGTTAAAACCCCTGTATGATGAGTACATAGCTCAACAAAAACCTACAGATATGTTATCAATCCTTTGAGTCTGTGTACAAAGTTAAGAAATTATAGGGACAGATGATATTGTTTCAATGATAAATGACACGCCACCACAGCATTTTAGGCAACAAAGGAAGCTCTCAGCAGTTTACATTTGCACTGCAGTAACTCTGCTGGGGCAGGAAGTAATGGAAGTCGTCCATTTCCTTCACAAGCAGCTGAGGTTCACAGTTGTTGCACAAAATATGAATCAAATCTTTTGCCTTCAAAGAAAAGAGGAAGGACTCTGATGGACTGGGATCTGAAAAGTCAACTGAATGGATTTTGAAAAGGAAGTTAAAAAAGAAAAAAAACTTTGTTGGTCCCAAATTTTAATTCTGAATATATTTCACAAAAAGATAAAACAATCTCCATTTTATTTTTAATATAATCTGTAAAAACATGCAATGATAAGAAATTCCTTGTTTTTTTCTGACCTGTGTGATGTCTGCCAGCGGCTCTTCATCCTGGACAAGCATCTGTGCAAACTGCAGGCCTTGGTCTGGGTTGATCCGCATCACATTCCTAAGCAGAAAGATCCAGTCTGGGGTGTAGCCCACCTGGAACCAACGTTAAAGCAAAAACTATTAGAACCAGGGTTTGGAGAGCCAGTAATGGACAAATATCACTAAACTCTATGAGGCAGTTTTTACAGGTATGTTGAGGACACCTCTCGTACCTTCTTAGCATACAGGACGATCTTTGGGAACTGTCCGGTTTCTGCAAAGCACTGAATAACCTTGTTGGGAACATTTGCCCTCAGGTACACACTGAGAGCCAGGGTGGGATCCACTGCCTTCACCAGGTCCCCCAGTTCCTCTGAACACTCCAACTGCAATTTACAACCAGAAAATACCATTTACATCAATTTGTCCTTAAATCAATCATCTTTTCCCCCTCTGACAAAAACCATCAATCACATCAAATAATGAGTGAAAAAATTAAATTATGAACATTTAAAACTTATTTTTATAACTAAGAAAATTACTTCACTGACTGAAAAAAAATCATTTCAGAGGAAAAAATATCAGCAAATCAGATGACCTCGTACTTTCTGTGATAAGAAAGTTATGTAAACAAAACAAGAATTTCAGGAAATGCCTCTGTGTGTGTGTGTGTGTGTGTGTGTGTGTGTGTGTGTGTGTGTGTGTGTCAGCATGAAGGCCTACAATACCTTGTCCTCCTTCAGCCACTTCTCCAACAGTTGTTTTCTTCCCTGCTGGAGGACAGGCCTGCAGAGCTCCAGGGACTCGTACTTGTTGAGTTGGCCCTGGTCCAACAGGATACCGAAGTACTGGAGCAGGGGCGAGGTCTGGCCGGGCTGAGTGGGAACACTCTGGAAGCGACGAATGGTGTCCGGGGTGCGCAGAATACCCTGGAAAGAAAAACATTACAATTATGCTGAGAACAGGACATAAAAAAGATAATCAGTATTAGAAAATATATATAATAATAATAATATTTCTGTTAGTGCATTTTAAGACACTTGAGTCATTTTGTATTGTTTAATTTGATGTTTTTAATGTTGTATAGTATAGTTAAATAGGAGTCAATAAAACAAGCATACAACAGGCGATATCTTTAAACAAACTGTATGCCCCAGGCTGTCAGGAAGCAGGAATGATACCTTCGGTGCGTTAGCAGCAACTTTGGCAGCCTCAGAGTAATTGCCGGCAGCAAACAAGTTGTTGAACTTGCGAGCGAAGAGCTCCTCAGCTCCTGCGAGGTTGTTGCGTACGGCTAAACGCAGAGCGAGGTCTGGATTCTGCAACACGTTGGTGATGTACGGGATTATATTTTCCTCTTCCACACAGACAGACAGCACCTGAGTTAAAACAGAAAATGTTTCAGTAAAGTGTAAAGATATTTCAATCAAAACCAATCAACATTGTTAAAATTTATACTTCTTAAAACTGTATCAAGAATTGTTTTTATTCATCCAGTAAAAAGGAATGGACACATTTAGAAAGCTCAGTTGAATAAATGTGTTAGCATAGAAAAGTCCATTTACCATTCACGCTCAGTACAAATGTTGTTGGTCCATCTAAAGTCCAATTTATCAATGCTACAGATTTTATATGACAGCAATGTCACTAACCTAAGTATTTGGAAGTAGTTTAAATAATAATGAAAAAATTAACAACACATTGGAAGTTGTAAGATTTTTAGTGGACTACGTCTCCATCCAAGATATCYAAGGACAGGGTTCCTCCAGCTTAAAACAAGCTAAATTTATGACTTTTTAAGACCTCTTTAATGCCACTTACAATTTATTTTAACACCAACTTCACAAAAAACAATACGAAACAAAAAAAATTTCAAAAAAGATTAAGATGAGATGCATCAGGACAAACCCCCCCCAAAAAATTAGCGACAATTTTACCTAAATGTTTACTTTAACAAAACAATTTTTTTTTAACTTTAACAAAATAATTTACTGAATGCCTCTGAGAGGCATTCAGTAAATTATTTTTAAAAACCAAATAAATATTACCAATTATTTTAAAATTTGAGATGAATTACAATAATCCCATTTAGCTCCAATGTTTTTAAGACCTCTGAAAGACTGATTTAAGACCTTTCAAGGCTAATTAAGGCCTTATTTTGGATTGATGAATTCAATGTCTTTTAATGCTTTTTAAGGATCTGCAGGAAGCCTGAAGGAGCAGGTAGGGAATTAAAACGGAAAAATTGTCCAGTTTTTCTGACTTATAAAACATAAAATCTTGTCCTGATGCATCTCAGTAATCCAGGTAGAAAATATATAAATAAAAGCTTGAAAGACAAATTTCCAACATATCTGTATTGATTAAACAGCACAAAGTTTCCTGGAGAGGAAAAGCAACCAASAAACTACAGTCACTATTCTCAAGACAGCAAACAAGATCAGGTGACACATGAGCAAAGTATCAAATGATTCACTGACCCAGACATAAATCCAAAAAAACTGAGGAAAAACTTAAAATAAGATGACCGCCATAATATTGTCTTGAAGAGTTGAACTTTGTGAAAGAGAGGAAGAAATACTTGAAGAAATTGACATTATTTGCATCATGTGTCAAAGGGTCTTTTGTCATTTAATGATTTTTTTTTCATTTATAAATTACAGCACAATGCACACAATGCACTAGTTCTGCATGGCACTAAAAGACCAAATGGGTCATTCCGTGTCAAATCAATCAATAAATAAAATTAATTAATTAATTAAAAACTAAAAATCTCAAATTCTAATGAAAATGTGGACATTTGTCAATTGTATCTGCAAAATGTGATCATTCAAACCAGTGGTTCCAGAGGCATGGCCACCCAAACTTTTAAATTTTCTATGAAAATTGGTGTATACGCCTACATTCATGCTCAGTTATCTCCAGAACTACTGGGTCAGTTTCCACAGTCTTTGTATCACTGGAAAGGGAATTTGATGATGATTCCAAACCGCTGAGCACGTTTAGTTTGATCTTTCCTATGGCAGTGAAACTGACCTTGTGGATCACATGACCTTCAGATAGGGATGTGCAGATATGAAAATTTCAGCAGATATCGATATCTAATATAATTATTGCYGTTAAGGCCGATAACCAATATTTACAGATATTACACAAACAAATTATATTATACAAATACACACAAACACACTTGGGTCTTATTTTGATAAGGTAAATAAACAAGACCTGTGACACGGCTCCTTACTTTAGTTATTCTTGGCTACGCAGCGTCAGTATCACTACCATGATCAAACAGATGCCACTCAACCAACCATCTCCCCTCCCAAAACACAAACACAAAGATAAAAAGTGGGAAATCAATTTCAGACGTTAATGTCGGCCCAGTTTTACATATCGGACCGATACCGATATTCTAAAAAATGACTAMTATCGGCCCATACCAATATATCATCTCTACCTTGAGATGACCTTTCCTGAAATTAATTATCAAAAAAACATTTCAACATGGCAATATGTTTTTGTTAAGGAGAAATTTTCATAAAAAAAATACAAATTTTTTTAAATAAATAAAAAACTGACAAAATGAACCATAAAATGCATTATGATGTACATAGTTACATGAATATGTATAGTATATTTTTTTTTTATCAAAATTGTATTTTCTGTAGATTAACCTGATTTGTAAAAAAACATTCTTAGAGGCCTATCTTATATTTAGTCTAACCTTTCCTGAAATTTACACCTGTATTTGTCATCTAAACCAGTGGTTTGAAAATAGGTGGTATGCTCATTTTGTAGAAAAAGTCCGGTGGTCGGGGTAAAACCATTGGGGGATTTGGCGTGGAATGACCCTTTTTTTTCCAGTGAATCTACCATATACATGCAGTCCAGACAAAAAGAAGACCGTATATGATCAAATTATTTAATTTGAATGAATAYTTGTATGTAGTACTGCAGTAATACATTTGTATCAGGTTACCCATTTTGCTGGTATCTACCCTACATAACTGTTAGCGATGAGAGGTCAGGTCAGTAGCCTWTTCCCTCTCAGATCACAGCCTATTTACAAGTCTACACAAACATATTTGACTGCCCTCAGCCCCACCTTCGATCGGCTTTCCTCACTTCACTAAATTATTCATGTGGTGTGTGGCCTGGTAGGAACATTATTCATCAGATGGCTGTATCCAGTTCTCCTTCTCTGGTTCAGCTTTACAAATATCTGTAACACACAACCCTCCAGGCTGTGTGTGTGAAACACTATACCTTGGATTATTTAGATTGCCTCCTAGCTGCCTGAACTTGCCTGATAAACAAACAAATGCTTCTGCCACAACTGATGTTTGGTGTTGTGGGGGCTAMCAATCAGAAACAGATGCCAAACATGTGACAGCTCATAAAAACAAGATATATATGCACTAGACTGTGTACACTAAAAATACCTGATAGGTGGATGGTGTGAGCAGCACAACTGTACTGTGACAGTAAAAAGGCTACGCAGCCACACTAAGGACCAACATGAGCAGATAGGATAAGCCCTGGCTGGAATTCTTACCTGTCCCTTCCTGTTGACCCCAATAATGCCCGAGGTGGCCTCATGTGGGGCAGTGACAAAGATGGTCTCCCCACTGATGCGGTTCATGTAGATGCAGGTTCCTGTCTCCAGGTCATACAGGTGGATGTAGCCATATTTGGTAATAAGGAAAACCACATTGTTCTTTGCACTTATCTGTGAAAAGATTGAAATCAAAATAAGTGCTCTAGCTGTTTTTTTACCCTTTAAAACTTATTTCTCCCCCATTGCTGTCATAGGCTTATTATAATGTGTATTTGGCAACTCCATAAACATCTGTAGAAGAAGACAAACTTGAGTTTGAACCATGTTTCAGTGTACAATGAAGACAATGGATAAGAGTTGACACCTACCTGCATGGCCACAGGGAAGTCATTCTGAGCTTCTGGAGGAAAGAAGACATCTACTGCTTTCTTTGCAAATGGCTGGTTACCAGTTGGTGGTGTCCCCACTTCAATGATGTGCAGCTAGGTCAAAAAATACAGAAAAACCTCAACGACAGCTACACTAATGTTTTCTATTACCAAATGTGACCAAGAAGTTACCTTTCCTCCAGCCTGGCCTCTGACAGCAAAGCAGAACAGAGTTGATTCTTCTGCATTACCCTCAATCTTAAACTGGGCAAAGCTGGCAGCATGGCCCTCAATGGGCTGGGAAACCTTTCTGTCCACAGAATACAGCTGCATGGCTCCTACCACTCGATTTTGCTGCAAAACCAAACATACATGACACAAATACACCAACAAACTAACACATTTAGGCAAACATCTATACATATGGTCACTTTCTAGATTTTACAATAAACTCACCTGAGCTGAGATACCAATAAGGAGGAGCCATTTTTGCTTGGCATCAGTTCGGTAGTTGATGATCTGACATCCTGCCAGGCTGGAGTGACGGTCAAAGACCTTCACAGGCTGTGAGTCCCCCTCCATGCTCCAGTGGTACACAGCAGTGTCAGTCACAAGAGCAACTGTGTTGAGGGAGATCCACTTCCAGAAGGTGACATCGTCAGTCATGGTGTGCGCCTTCATCTTGCTTTTCATCTCAATGTTAAAGATCTGAAGAGTTTTAGCCGCTAAAAATGAGAGAAAGCAGGAACCAGGCCAGTGGAAAAAGTTAGTTTATAAAAAGTGTTTGTGCACTAACAGAGAAACACACCAGAGTTTGATTTAATATATGAAGTTTAAATTAAAACGTAATCACTGTAGGAAGATGCCAAGAGTGATAGACAAAGACACGGAGCATGCTGTGGTAAGAAAGTGTTTCATCAAGAAAGTCAGAAGAACAAAGAGGTAAAAACTAATTTTGGTCTTTAGAGGCAAGTAGCACAGTAGTTCAATATAAACTAATGATGATGTGCCAATAAAAACACTGCTGAACACTTGTGCATTTAGAACTACAATGATTGAAATATGAAACTGAGAAGAACAAGTTCAGGGTAGACAAAAAAATTAATCACGATTGTCGTATTTAGTTGTTAATGATTAATTTGACGATTAATCCCCTGCAGTCTCTTATGACCAATTTAGTGGGAAAGATTTGTTCTTCAGAAAAATCTGTTCCAAACTGTGTCTAATTTACAGACTTCAGGCTATACATACAATGTTAAATTGTGTTGATAAATAAATTACACTTTTTTTATGTTCATCATATTTGAAGCGGAGAGGAGCACAGAGCGGACTCTGCCTGGTGGTATTAATCGTATTAATCKTCAAGTGCTAAAAAAATAATCTAATGTTTTTCTGACGATTAATTGCCCACGATACGATTATGCCCAACCCTAGTTGGGGGTTATCCTTTCMACCAGCTTATGATCTGTGAATTATGATCTTTTAAAATGTTCAATAGACTTATTTGTAACAAATATAGGTTTATATGGATGACCAACTGAACAGCTAACACACACACAGACACACAAAGTAGTAGTTGACAGAAAGAAAATGTTAAGTAAACATCTCCTTTTAAGTCAAATTAAAGGATAACTGAACAGAAATGTAAAGACTTATGTGAGAGTGAGTGGTACAGTTTGAACACTGAGTTTTAGTCAAGAACTGAAAGGTTAGCCAATAATAATTTTGATTAACCATTAGTTAAAACCAAGTGTGTTTCATGATGTTTGAGAAACAAACCAAAGCTGTTTATAAGAAGTTCACTCACCTGCATTTTGTGTTTTATTAGTGAGGATTAATTTAGTGAGCTAAAGCTTTTATTAATGAGCAGTGACTTTCTCGTTTCATCAATAATACTTAACAAAAATGATGTAACAAGCAACGTGTGTTAGCACAACAACCAGGATCATCTTGCCATAAAGCTGTGGCAAAAATACAATAAGCGGTGTGACAAATTAATGACTTGGAGCGACAGCCAACTTTTAAAAAGCAAGTGGAGAATTTTAACTAGATAACGGTGAACAGTTGATGGTGTGCACATGCATTGGTAAATCTTGATCTGTGGTTAAATGAACACGTTAAGGCTTATAGTGTGATGCTTGGAAAGGTTTGTTGAATGAATTATGGCGCACTGAAAAGAAAATACAATGAGTGGAAACAAGGGGGAAAGGTCTATGCCAACTATGATGAAACATAAATACTACAAACCAATCCAAAGCCCTGAATATATTTTTCTAATGCCAGTTTTTAATTTATATTCTCCAAAATTACACAMGTCAAGTTGCTGCTGAGTGACAAGTAGGGATGTCCCGATCAGATACTCAATATCAGTATCGGTGGMAGATATGGCCAATTTTTGAAAATCAGGTAGAATCAGATGTAGTCATGTGATCGGGCCGATCCAGTTTTCAGCATCGTCATGCTTTACAACTGCCGTTACGAAGTCAAGACGCACACAAGTACACAACCATGTCCACAGTGTGGGAACACTTTTCAATGGAAAACAATGATGCTGAAACTGCATCTTGTGGTGGAACAGCAGGGCTTGCTTTAACAMTACCAACCCTGAAATAAAGCTATAGGAAAGATTAATCGTTAAAAAATTTGGATTTTATCGGGAGCCAAAATATCTGCATCGGGACATCCCTACTGACAAGTGTGAGTTGTTCAAATGTTACCTTGTATAAGGAAATCCTAATAACTTCATACATGCTGTGTATCATATCTGCCTGTTATCAACGTAGTGTTTTCAAATCAACAGCAGTATACTCTTCATTATAACACTCATTAAAAATACATAACCATGTTAGGTATATTCAGTAAAAATCACTTTAGTCAGAAAGTATTTTTTGATTCCCACAGTGTCACACACTAAAGATGATACAGCACATCTTTTAGTCTTTAAAATTTATTTCCCTCTTAAAAAGGTTAAAGTATTGAGAAGGCAGGCAACTGATTAACAGACAAGGACGTCATTTAGCAAAACACCAAATATAGTATACTGTTAAATGCTGAACTAAAACTGTAATTCTTATTGTCAGCAGCTTTATAATAAATGTACTTTAGTAAATTACCAGTCACAACTGAAATCCAACTTAAATTTAATTTTAAAGTTTACACATTCAGGCCTCCTTTACACTGGATGACAACCCATCAAGAATGCAACCAATAAAACAAATGGATAAATAAATAAGACAGGCTGTCTTTGTATAAAGAATGACGTGAAACTTCAATTACAATTTGATAAGTCCAGCTGGGTTTTAGGCATGCAGTTGTGGCAGCAGAATAAGGGAAAATCTGTACAAATGGACATGTAATAATAAACGCTACCTTTTCTTTGACTGTTCAACTTGATGTGCTGAGAGCAGGAAACTGTCCCACGGAAAAAAAAATAATAAAAAAAACTGCAATCCACCATCAGTTTTCTACTCCTCTCCAGCCAAAAATAAAAAATAAAAAACAAACCATTTTTCTGACAGAGACCCAAATTTATTTGTCAAGCAGCAATAAATAAATTTAAAAAATCTACAGGAAAAAGAAAATAAAATGGGGCAAAAGTTTAATGAAGTTTGGTTGTAAAGAGGAGACAGAGAGGACATGGTCTGACTCGAATCAGAAACAGGGAGAAGAAACGAGGTAGAGTGACACAGACATCTGCAAACTCTTCAACTTTTAGCTACATCAGTACAAGTGAAGTGAAACTTTATCCAAGATTTTGTTGCTAAGTGTGAAGAATCAGATATTCCTTTAGAAAAATAATAAAACAGCTTTCAGTTCTTGATAAAGCACTGTAAAAAAGGTAGGGACTCTACCAAAACAGAAGTAAAATGAAATACTCTATTCTGCCAGAATGTGAACAAATTTTTACTCTTTTAATTTAATATTTGTGAGATTTTTTTATATTAAGTTCAAATCAAAAGCATTTTTATTTTGCAAAAGGGTAATTTTTTAAAGTGCAATTTAATGTGAGAACCAAATTTATGGTTTTGCACATAAAAAATGTATTTTTGTTATTTAAATAAAGGGAGGTAAATACTTTTAAATACCTTGCAAAAGCATTTAATATTTCTTATATTTGTGTAAGTGAATTAGCCATTACATTTTGAACTCTGTGGCTATTAATTTATTTAATTATTTTCCAGTCACTTTATATCCACTACTACTTTTTAGGTTAATAATTATGTTTGGAATCGAAATGTGAAATTTAATAAATAAATAAAACCATTGCACTACAGCCGCCTTCGCAGGCATCTAATCCAGCCTTACACCATGGGTGGTACCATTACCCATGACGTAGGGCTGGACTGCATCTGTACGACGTGGCCTTTAAACACTTGAAACAGGACTGCCCAGCAGCCCCATTATACCAACATATGGTGGTAGAGTCGTGAAAGCATGATGTGATTCGGCATGGGTCCAATACTGGTTTCAAGGTACACCATGGTATGAAAAAGTCACGGTTTCAAAACCACTAAAATTTTCTGAACAGAAAGTGTTTTGTGTTTATTTTTCCTCTGTGCACTGTGGCAGCAGACTGCCTGTCACTCTGCTCAGCTCTGCAGGGCTTGTGTGATGGAGAGTTGCACAAACTGTCTAAAATAATTAATCCAGCTGTATGAAAATACTTAGGATGCCGTAAAGACGGCAATGTGGACCGTGGAGGCAACACATCTAACATGATGGCAGCTCCAGGTAAACTTTATGCTATCTTGAAAGGAACGAGCTAACGTTAGCGTGTTGCTGTGGATTAATGTGCTGACCACAGCTTGTCTGCAAAACTGTTCGAGTTGTTGGATTGTGTATTTGATATGTTTTAAGAGAAAGGTGATAAAACTGAAGCCTCCTTTAGCCGAGCAGCTCGTTAGCTGAACGTTTCATAAACATGCATTCATAGTTGTGATTTCTTGTTTGTGTCCAAATAATTATATAAACATCATACCAAAAAACTCCTTTGTCATGTAAAACACGATAAAAACTTGATACATTACTTCAACAGAAAGACTTGTGTAGTATACACTGATTTGTCTTCAATAATAAAACAGAAAAGCAGTCATCTTACTAGATGTAAATTTCATCAGGATAAACTAATTGCATTAGATGCTAAATATCAATAAAATACAGATGCACACAGGTAAATTAAATTTCAGAATAACACCTCTGAAATCTAAAAAACAGCTTGCAAGATAATTAAAGGGGACCTATTATGCAAAATTCACTTTTTAAAGCTGTTTTTACTCAACTTTGGGTATGTACTTCTTAAAAAAACAGTGCAAGGACCAGAAAATGCACCCAGGGGCATATTTACTGTAAGTATTTTTAATGTATATTAATGACAAGTTTTATACTTCCGTCATTTTTTGATGTCACAAGCTGTACGACAACCGTTCAGCCCCTTACCTAGCAACCCCCGGGTGAGACTCCTCCTCCTCAGTATAAAAAGACATCACAGTGTTGTGTAATGTGTAGCTCTGTTCACAACAAGCCTCCAATAGAGAGACCAGGGTTTGAGACTGGTACGGACACTATTTATTTAGTTTTGTTCATTATGAACATGTTTTCTCATGTAGCTCTATTGTTTATCTTATTAAAGCCTTGTTAAAA
>NW_013952649.1:902239-906103 GCF_001266775.1 Austrofundulus limnaeus | reverse complement strand
GTCTCCATCTCGCCTAATAACACTGCGCTCTGCTCGCAGCTCCACACACACACACACACACACACACACGTTTGTTGTTCTATCCTCATGGGGACTTTGCATTGGCTTCCATTAATTTCCCGGTCATTTTTATAGCCAACCATAACCTCCCAGGTAGGCTACACACCTGACCCAAAGCCTAACCTCACCAGGCTGTGTGTACCGGGGAACTGGTCAATAAGTGTATCCATCACGAAGCAAAAATCTGTGCGCACACGTGTAACGAAACAACCGTAGTTTTTTTTTACCCAGATCGGAGTCTGAAAAACGTTTTTTTCCTTGCCAACTGTGGAGATGAAAACAAGATGTGGACGGTTGCTCACTCTTAAGTCCATCTTGTTAATGTAACTGTCGGGGTCTGAGCGCTGCAGATCATTTCAGCAGCATGAGGAAGCTCACCTGTATGGCAGTCCGCTGTTACACTTAATCAACTTCACCACAGTTACATTCCAAGTATGTGAAATAGGTTCTTCTGGGTCTCAGGAGGATAAAACTAGACATATTAGATATTTCAGTGAAATAATAAGATAATAAGATTCAACTAATGATGAAATTGCAGACTTATGTGTTATTTTTAAAAAATCTGCACAACCTTTTAATAAATATCAGTAATATTTCTGTTATTAATCATTATTCTCTGTTCATCCTTCTGGTTGATCCAAGGCCAAAGATCCATACTTGTCCATAAAGGAAATTAACCATTAAATGTTTAAGATGTTTATAATATGTTCAGCTCTTAAACATTTGCACTTGTCATTTTATAGAATCACTTTAAATACTTTTCAATAAGTTAAATGTCTACAATTCTGGTTCAAATAAAGAACTTCATGTTTACTTGATTGTTAACTAATTATTTTTGAGTTAATGTTGCCTTAATGAAGAGTGATTAAAATAAATAACCTGTAAAACTCTGATGTAAGGCGACGTGGTTGAAATTTGGGTGCACCTAAGAAAAAATGTTAGGTGCACCACTGCAACCAGTGCAAAAAGTTAGTCTAGAGCCCTGTCAGGGTTAGGATATAAAATTACCAAAAAATGAATGGAAGTCAATGGACGGGCCCCACAAGGATATAAAAACAAGTTTGTGTCACCATGCAGCTGCAGCACAGACGGTCTCCGGAGCATTAACCCATGTGGGCCCAGATTTAAAATGTGACAAATAAATTATTTTCAGTGATTGAAAGGAGGTTTAATTTCTGGATAGTTACATTTTTAACTGTTGTCTTTTACACCTACAAGATAGAAGAGTTGTTCTGAAGTGTTACAAAGACAATTTGTAGAAACAAGACATGATTTGAGGATTTTTACTGATATTATTTTCTTTTAAACATGTTAAAGTAGTAATAAGAAGCAGGTTTGTTTTGAACAACATAATAAACGTGTTCCTTCCTACAAAACTGTCAAATATATTTACTAAATACTAGGGCTGCAACTAACGATTGTTTTAATTATCCATTAATCTGTTGATTATTTTTTCGATTAATCGGCCAAATTATTAAAACACTTAATTACATGAATATGAGTAGATATAAATTAAAGTTAACTCCTTAAGTTAACCCTACCACTACTGTGCATGTGTGTCAAGGACAGAAAGGCAGATGTGGCAGTGGAAGCTGTCAAAGCAGTTTGGAGACAAAAACAAACTAAACAACAACAAAAGAAAACGATTGATTAAATTAGTCTTCGGTTATTTTAATAATCGATTAATCATTACAGCCCTATAAAAAACACTAAACTGATTCAGATTAGCATAAAATAAATCATGTTTTATAATTAAGTATCTGTCATACCCCCCACCCCATCAAAAAATATACATTAAAAACAAAACAAAGACAGCCCACCACCATGGTTTAAAATATCCTGGGGAAAACCCTGCAATGCACGGTCCCCACATGGATACACAAAGCAGACCTGTGTGTGTGTTGTTAGAAAGCAAAGTGTTGCTCAGCAGAAGCGTTTGTAAAACCCCCTGATCATTTTCCATGCATAAGAAGTTCAAGGTAAGATGGGGAAGGATGTGCTGTGTAATGTGCTGAGGCTTGCAGCGTTCACAACAGGAARCCAGAGAGACACTGTGCACGAGGACTGAAACAACAGGCCTCCACTGTGACGCCTCTCCCACCACATGTGACTTGGCCAGCACTGAGCAGTAAAATAACCTGCTTTTATTAAAGCCAAAGATAAAAAGAGCATGTGTTACTGCAGCTGGGCCACTTCAGGCCACTTCTTGCTGACGTGGTTTTAAGTGCGTCGTTTCTTCCCCTCCTCACCCAATCTTACATTTACACAGTCCTGCAGGACGGTGAGGGCTCAGCAAATCAACATCCTCACCAGGAAGTCACGAGTTATCAGCTGGTCATTTACAGGCACAGGTCAAAGTGCACCGTGAGCTTGCACGGTGAGATCCAATAAACTCTCTGACTATAGGGCCAACTGTAAGGAAGTACAAGCAACAGCTTCATGTTACTGAGAAATACCACTAACAATACACTTTCAATGGATTCTGTTACAAAGTCCCATCATGCATGAGTTCTCAGAAAAAATACAACTTTCTCAGATCACAAAACACTTCACTTGAATCTTTAATCTTCAAATATACATTAGCTTAACTCAACATATGTGTACTAGTTACTTCAATGTGTACTTTGAACATATTTTGTCAACTTCTGCCTTTCTAATGTTTTGTGTAAATCAGTACGACTTGTGAAAATAAACAACTATTCATGAAAGCACAGAAAATAAATGTGGTGTAATGTGTAATTATGGATTTACTTTGTGAGAACCAAGCTGAGGGGAAACTAAATGAGGCTTTCCTTTAATGTAACAACAGCTYGTTTTAAACCAGAAAAGTTATTTTCTAAGCCTGCACAGTTACAACAACAGCCTTCATCAACACAGCTTACTGTTGTGTTGCCACTCCACAAATTGTCGTTTATAAAGATTACATATGAACAACCCAGACAGGGATAGGTCCTGGGTAACTGATACTGGTTCCCATCAGAACTGATATCAGCCAACACATTTATGTCCTCATTATGTTCAGTATCAATAAAATTAATAATTCTCTTTACCAAATTTAATTAGCAAATGCTAAGCTTGTGGAAACAGTACGTAGCGTCATGTTGACCAATACGTGATGAGCTAAGATACAAACATTTTAAGAGACACTTGTGCAATTAAAATGTATTTAACCAGATTCAGAGCAGAAAAGATATGAAGCTAAAAGACGACCAAATATATTACTTTTTGCTGACTCATWATGCTAGAGCCACAAAAAAACAAGTTCAATGAGTTGTCATGTTATTTTAACATCAGTTGGTTTTATCTAGGAGGTGGAGCTGGACTCTCAGAGATCATGTGACTGAAAATAAAGAGAGACTTTGTTTCACGCTCCCCTCATAAGCATCGTAACCACTTTTCTACAAAAATAAATAAAATACAACTCTAACATTTTTGCTTTTAAATACAATGGAAAAAAAAACTGTATAAAACAAAATGATTCAATGGCTGTAATCAGCATCTTGTTGGCTCCAAATTAGTTTATTTCTTCCTTCATAGAAAAACTTCAACTCCAACATCATTAAAGGAAAATTTAATGCTGACAGTAAAAAAATTGACTTTTCTGCACTGGCAAACCACTGGGAGTGTAGGACTCACAACTACAGCTCATTCATAATTCAGGCCAAAGATTTTAAAGGAAATTACAACTATTTGGTTCAACAAAGAGAAGTTGTGTTTCCATTACAAATGTGCACAAAACTGTTGATATTCTGTTAATGTTGAAAAACAGTTTCACAGCTGCAGTGTTTCCATTAAGTAATAAAT